>NC_080177.1:84290215-84357715 GCF_950295315.1 Erinaceus europaeus
TAATAGTAATAGTAATAGTTTGTGTTAGCGCCCGGCACCGCCCTTCACCGCGCCCCGCGGCTTTGGGAGGGTCCCGAGTGTGCCTGTTGAGTTTGCTCTTCCTGTTGCCCTGACTTTGGAAAAGTTGAGATTCCTCGGCAGCTGCTCCATTCTTCATGGTTCAGAAATAGTTTCCTAGAGTTGAAAAGGCAGAAGCTGCGGGAACACTTGCTGTATTTTTATTATTATTATTATTATTATTTTGGTTAGAGACAAGTTGAGAGGGAAGGGAGGGATCGGGAGGGCGAGAAACAGACGCCTGCAGCCCTGCCTCACCACTTGCGAAGCTTCTCCCCTGCAGGTGGGGGCCGGGGGCTCGAACCCGGGTCCTTGCTCACGGTAACGTGTGCGGTCAGCCAGGTGCGCCGCCACCCGGCCCCAGAATTACAGCTCTGCATTGTAGTGGTTTGTTATTCCTACACCGGAGCACTGCTCAGCTCTGCGGAATGAAGCTGGGACGGTTGGATCTTCTGCACAAGGGTCTCTTTGCATAGCCGCTATGCCCTCTACCCCCACGGAGCACACTTACTTATTTATTTAATTTTTTAAAAAAATATATTTTTCTTTTGATTTTTTTCCCTTTTTTTTTTTTTTAATGCCATGTTTACTTACTTACTAGGTAGAGACAGAGAGAAATTGAGAAGAAAGGAAGAGATAGAGAGGGAGAGAGACAGAGAGACACCCGCAGCCCTGCTTCACCCCTTGCGAAGCTTTCCCCCTGCAGGTGGGCACCGGGGGCTCGAACCTGGGTCCTTGTGCCCTGTATTGTGTGCGCGTAACCAGGTGCGCCACCTCGGAAACACTTTATTATTATTGGATCAAGGCAGAGAAACTGAAGTGGGGGGGGAGACACCTGCTTGGACCCGGGTCCTTGCCTGCCGTAGTCTGTGCACTTAACCAGGTGGCCACACCTGGCCCAGCAAACGCATTCTATAAGGGGAGTGAGAAGGTGGTGCTGGAGAGTCCCTGGTTCAAGCAACTGCTACACCTCTCCCCTCCCACCCGTAGCAACCGCATTGCAAAAGCTGGAATTTTCCACTGCCTGGCCCCTGGTAGTTACACGGTGTAAAGGGAAGACATTGTTCTGGGGAGGGCGGGTGTTACTTTGTGAGCTCTGGAAGAACTAGCAGTTGACCAAAGGCTAAATATTGCAAGTGGGTGGTATCAGATGTTTTTAAGTGAACATTGATTGAGAAACTGCATGTTTAGTCAGAACTTTTCAGTTATGTTTCTCCTTGCTTCAGATCTCACTGAATTAAAATATATAAAATCATTTTATAGAAACAAGTCATCTTTTTCTAAGTGAAAGAACATCATCTTCTATAGAATGTAGTATGTTAATTCTGAGTAAAACTGTATTTTTTTTTTTTTTTTTTTTTACCCCCCTAACCAGATCACTGCTCAGCTGGTTTAAGGTGGTGGGGATTGAACTGGCTGGAGAGCCTCTTTACATAACCACTTGCTATCTAGGATTTAAAAAAAAAAAAAAATCTTTATTTTGTTTATTTACTTATTTATTCATTCCCTTTTGTTGCCCTTGTTTTATTGTTGTAGTTATTGTTGTTGTTACTGATGTCATTGTTGTTGGATAGGACAGAGAGAAATGGAGAGAGGGGGAGAGAAAGACAGACACCTGCAGACCTGCTTCACCACCTGTGAAGCGACTCCCCTGCAGGTGGGGAGCCGGGGTTGGAACCGGGATCCTTAAGCCGGTCCTTGCGCTTTGCGCTTCGTGTGCTTAACCCGCTGAGCTACCACCCGACTCCCAGGATTTTTTAAATAGAGGAAAATTAAAAAATTGAGCCAGTTGTGGATTTCCGCTTCAAAGACCTGAAGATGACACAAACATATACATGCTTTTCTGGATATACATGTGTGTCTCTGTGTCTGTCTTAGGCCAGCTTTGTTTTTGCCAGAGTGCTGTGAAGCCCAGGTTGAGGATGGTGCCTGGATTGAATTTGGGATTGTGGTGGCCTGGGATGTGGCACAGGGGATAAAGCACAGGGCTCTCAAACATGAGGCCCTGAGTTCAATCCCCAGCAACACATGTAGCAGAGTGATGTCTGGTTCTTTCTCTCTCCTCCTGTCTTCCTCATAAATAAATAAAATATTAAAAAAATAAATAAATAGCATTAAAAAAATGAATTTGGGACTGTGGAGCCTCGGGCATGAAAAATCTGTCACCCACCCTAGACCAGTTTCTGGAATGTAATCAGTGTTGTGTGTGGAAGTCTGAAAAAAGTCCATCTGAATATTCTCTCAGCATCTGGAAAGCATTTTTCTTTGTTTTGGGTTTTTCTTTTTCTTTTGTCTCCGGGATTATGGCTGAGGCCAGGTGCCAATACTACAAATCCACTACTCTGGGCTGCCATTTTTCCGTTTTCTTGGATAGAACAGAGAAATCGAGAGAGAGAGAGAGAGAGACGGAGGCACAGACCGAGACCTGAAGACCTGCTTGTGAAGCTACCCCCCTTGCAGGTGGGGAGCCAGGAGCTTGAACTGGGATCCTTGTGCTACCTCCTGGCCCCCAAAAGCAGTTGTCAGCTAGGAGATTTGTTTTAATAAATGACAGTGAGAGGCCAGAGCACTGCTTAGCTCTGGCATGTTGTGGTGCGGGGATTGGATCTGGAGCTTCCTTGCTGTCTCTCCTGATTCTGACTTTGCATTTTTATGTTTATCTTTGCTTATGAAAAGAAGAATCCATTGGCCCACTCCCCACCTGCAGGGGAAAAGCTTCAGGAGCACTGACGCAGGTGCTAATATCTCCCCAGCCCTCTCACTTTCTCTCTGTCCTTAAAATAATAATCCATTTGTATGATCTTGAGTACCTCTTTACACAAACATGCTTAGAGGAACTTCTTTTTAACAAACAGAACGGACTCGAGATGTAGTTTTGTTGTTTTTTTTTGTTACTCCCTTTTTGCCCTTGTTGTTTTATTGTAGTAGTAGTTGTTGTTGTTGTCATTGTTGTTGTTGGATAGGACAGAGAGAAATGGAGAGAGGAGGAGAAGACAGAAGGGGAAAGACAGACACCTGCAGACCTGCTTCACCGCCTGTGAAGAGACTCCCCTGCAGGTGGGGAGCCAGGGGCTCCATCCCTATGCCAGTCCTTGCACTTCTCACCACCTGCGCTTAACCCACTGCGCTACCGCCTGACTCCTGGAACTTTTTTTTTTTTTTAGTTCCTGGTTTAAACTTTGTATTTTTAACTATATAATCTTGAGATAGAATGCTGGGCTGTTAATGTTTAATCTGTGTCATAACTGAAAGTTGAATGAATGATAGAGAACTGTGTTTTTTCTAGTACTGCATATTCACTTTGTAATGCATCTGCTTCCTCTTGTGCTTTTGGGCATTATGCAGTGTGTGTCTGTGTGTTTAAAGAAAGTGCAGTGTAAGTGAAAAGACATTCACTGGTTTGATGAGTTAAGAAAAGGAGGAAGATTTGGTTAATCTGCAAGAATAGCTGAGCCAAGTCTTAGCCATTTGTTGTTTTCGCCCGGCTGGCTTCACGGGCGGGTAACAGACGACCAGGGACTCATGGTTGAGCTGTGGTTGAGCTGTAGGCAGTATCTCTTTATTCATGCAGGACGCAGCGCAATCTAAGCCGAGCTAAGCTAAAACTAAAGGTACCCCAAAACTCACAATGCTGTCTTTATATGTACTTGCCAAGTAGGGTGGAAACAGGATGTGACATAGAGAGGGTGGAGAGAAAAGTGACTGGTGAAAATCAGAGTGTGACAAGGAGAGGGGGCGGAGCAGGCGAGAATCCTATCACTGAACCACCAATGCCCTGGAGGGAGGGAGGTGCTTGTTAACAGTGGTTATGTAAATAGAATGCAGTGGTTATGTAAATAGAATAGTGTTAAGCAGGGGGGATTTAAACCAAATGAAACAGAAGGGGTCTCATGCATACCAACAGCCATTATGACTGTAATGGATTTTATAAATGCCTTTGAGGAAGAATGCTTTGAGACTAATACTTGGAAAAGTCAAGTTTGGAACCCAGCATGTGCTTTCTCAACGAGCACTTACTGTGCTGCTCTTATCTATACTGGGTGCTGCTGTACATTCGAAGGCATAGTGAACAGAACCTACAATATCACTGCTCCCAGCCGAGTGCAATAGTCAGTTCGTCTTAACTCGCCTTTCATAGTATTTTTCAAATCTTCCCTGCAATCCACAATATACGCGACATTGCAGTCTAATAAGCAATGTTGAGGGGTGGTAAAATAGCTCATTTGGACAACAAATGTGTTTTTTTTTTAACTCATTTTAAAAAATTTATTTTCCCTTTTGTTGCCCTTGTTGTTTTATTGTTGTAGTTATTATTGTTGTTATTGATGTTGTCATTGTTGGATAGGACAGAGAGAAATGGAGAGAGGAGGGGAAGACAGAGGAGGGGGAGAGAAAGACAGACACCCCTTTTGTTTTCTAGAACTTTTATAGTTTTAGATCTCATATTGAAATTTCTAATTCACTTTGAAGTACTTTTTGTATATGACAGAAAGGGTCTTTGGCTTTTCTGTGTCAACTGCTGCTTCCCACTGCCGCTTGTTACGCTGTCCTTTCTCCATTGAGTGATTGCGGTATCCTTGCGAAGGTCATTTAACCACATACTTTCAAGTTTATTTGGGAGGTCTCCATCTGTCTTTTTAGTCTGTTAGTGTATTTATTTATTTTGTTATCTTTAGTTATTTAATAGAGACAGAAATTAATAGAAAGGGGGAGATAGACAGAGAGAGAGACAGAGAGACACCTGCAGTTCTGCTTCACCACTCACCAAGCTTTCCTCTGGCAGTTAGGGACTGGGGGTTTGAACCCAGATCCTCATGCATTAGAACATGTGTTCAACCAGGTGCGCCACCACCTGGTCCCTTGGTCTATATGTTTTTGTAGTGACACTACACTGTCAATCATTTTTATTTCTGACCCTTTTATTTTCTGTTGTTGGAGGCACATTATACTAATGAATGATACCAGTAATTACCACATTCTGAAGAACATGTTGACATAACTTATTAAAGAGAGCTCTAATGTATTCTTTTGCTCCTATAATTTTTAAATATTTATTTACTTATTCCCTTTTGTTGCCCTCGTTTTATCGTTGTAGTTATTGTTGTTGTTCTTTTTTTTTTTTTTTTCCCTCCAGGGTTATTGCTGGGCTCAGTGCCTGCACCATGAATCCACCGCTCCTGGAGGCCATTTTTTTCCCTTTTGTTGCCCTTGTTGTAGCCTCGTTGTGGTTATTATTGCCATTGTTGATGTTGTTCGTTGTTGGATAGGACAGAGAGAAATGGAGAGAGGAGGGGAAGACAGAGGGGGAGAGAAAGATAGACACCTGCAGACCTGCTTCACCGCTTGTGAAGCGACTCCCCTGCAGGTGGGGAGCCGGGGGCTCGAACCAGGATCCCTAAGCCAGTCCTTGTGCTTTGCGCCACCTGCGCTTAACCCACTGTGCCCCCGCCCGACCCCCTGTTGTTGTTCTTGATGTCGTTGTTACTGGATAGGACAGAGAGAAATGGAGAGAGGAGGGGAAGACAGAGAGGGGGAGAGAAAGACAGACACCTGCAGACCTGCTTCACCGCCTGTGAAGTGACTCCCCTGCAGGTGGGGAGCCGGGGGCTTGAACCAGGATCCTTAAGTCAGTCCTTGCACTTGGTGCCACCTGTGCTTAACCTGCTGCGCTACCACCCGACTCCCTGTTCCTATAATTTTTAGAAGATGTTTTATTTGTGGCAGAGAGAGATTTTTACTCTGGCACATGTGAAACCAGGGGTGGAACTCATGACCTCATACTTCGTCGCCCGACACACTGTCCACCTGGCCACCTCCCAGGCCTTAACCTTTAAGATTTCTAAAAAGATTTATTTTAGGCAGAGGGGCAGCCAGAGTCACTACTGCTTAGTTTTGGCATTATGTGGGACCTGGGACCTCGGGGGCCTCAGGCATGTGAGCTGCTGCTCTAACAGGCTGTGCTGTCTGTCTCCAGCTGGCCCTGTGAGCTTTGAAGTAATCACAAGAACGATCTCCTTAGTTCTTTTTATAGCTGTAATTGCAGGGTGCAGAATGATTTATAGTCCTGAAGATGTAAGGGTGTGGTCAACTTGCTGACTCCAGGAGAAAACCTTATGTTCCATTCATGTACATGAATGTTAGACTAGGGAGGCTAGTACGGGTAGTTAATGACTCAAAGTGTGTAAACCAGAGGTCTGGTTTTGTTTGATGATGTGCTTTGAAGTAAAAGACACCAGTGACTAATTTGCATGCGGAAGGTTAATCTTTAAATTGCCATTACTTTAAAGGGGAAGGAAAAAAGTAAAATGACTGAGAAGTTTTGCCTTGTCCTAGGGCATCAAATGATTTAAACCTGAGGTGGAACTTACCAACTAGTCATTCAAGCAGAAGAGAGCTTTTTGGGTGTCTCACTGCAGGTGGGACCTGGGACCAGGGGCTTGAAGCTGGGTCTGTGCCCACATGTGCTGCTTTGTAATGTGCAGTACCCAGGTTCAAGCCTGGCTTCTATGCCATTGAAGAAATTCTTAGTACTGCTGCCCCTTCCACTCTTATCTCTGCCTTTGTTCTTCTTTCTGAAACCAATAAAGTGACAGTTTAGGAAAACTTATTATATATTAAAGAATTTTATTCTTAATGTAGAAGCTAACACAACTTTTGATGGTGTTTTATAGGAGATACCAAGAATCAAATAACTTGGGGCTGGGTGGTGACACACCTTGTTGGACATACATGTTGCAGTGCACAAGGATCTGGGCTTGAGCCCCTGCTCCCCACCTGCAAGGGAAAAGCTTTGTGAGTGGTGAAGCAGGGCTGCAAGTGTCTCTCTCCCTTCTCTTCTCTTTTTTTTTTTTACCAGAGCACTGCTCAGCTCTGGCTTATGGTGGTGCAGGGGATTGAACCTGGGACTTTAGAGCCTCAGGCATGGCAGTCTGTTTGCATATCCATTATGCTATCTACCCCTGCCCTCCATTCTCTTATCATCCTTTTTCCTCTCAATTTCTGGATGTCTCTACCCAATATATAAAGATAAAAAAATTTTAAAAAAGAAATCAAGTAACTTTACTTCAGTAGCCAACTAGGGCTTTTAAAAAGTGGTACAGGGAGGGGGGTGGGTGGTAAAGCAGCTGGTTAAGCACACATGGTACAAAGCACAGGAACCCTGGTTCGAGCCCCCGGATCCCCACCAGCAGGAGGGTCATTTCATGAGCAGTGAAGCACGTCTGCAGGTATCTGTCTTTCTCTTCCCCTCTTTGTCTTCTCATCTCTCTCCATTTCTTTCTGTTCTATCCAACAATGACGACATCAGTGACAACAACAATAATAACCATAGCAGTGATACAACAGCAAGGGCAACAAATGGGGAAAAATAGCCTCCAGAAGCAGTAGATTCGTGGTGCAGGCACTGAGCCCCAGCAATGACCCTAGAAGCAAAAAAAAAAAAAAAAAAAAAGTGATACTGATGTGTTGAGTACACATTTGGAAGATGTTTCTCTTTTTATGTGTCTCCGCAGGTTGTTAATTGAAGGCAGAATAGACATATGGATGAGTACGGAAATTCTCACATGGACGAGTACCGGAACTCTAGTGATGGCAGCACAGGCCCCAGTTCAGAGGGAGCAGTGGAGCAGTCTGCTGACTTCAGTGCTGAGGTCATGAGTGTGACAGAAATGGAGCAGTCACCCGGTGCTTCTCCTCATGTGGACGCCCCTGCAGAAGACAGTGGGATAGCAAGTGCTGTGGGACTCCCAGTGACAGAAACAGAAGCAAATTTCCCTCCAGAATATGAAAAATTTTGGAAAACTATAGAAAATAACCCTCAGGATTTCACAGGCTGGGTATACTTGCTTCAGTATGTAGAGCAAGAGGTGAGTAACTTTTCAGATGGCGCTAGGAGGGCCAGGCTACTCAGCTAATGGCCAGCCAGGTCTTTGTCTTTGTGTGTGTGTGTGTGTGTGTGTGTGTGTGTGTGTGTGTGTGTGTGTGTGTGTGTGTGTGTGTGAAGCTTAGAGCTGTTCCCTTTTATCACTTACTTATTGGATAGAGATAGCCAGAAATTGAGAGGGTAGAGAAGGGAGAGAGACACCTGTAGCCCTGCTTCACCACTCACAAAGCTTTCCTCCTGCAGGTGGGGACTGGGGGCTCAAACCTGTGTCCTTCCGCACTGTAACGTGTACGCTTAACCAGATGTACCACCACCTAGCTCCTATTATTTTATAATTAGTTGTATAGTGTGGGAAGTCAGTAGAGTCAGAGTTGAACGTTTGTAGTAATTTGTGTACATAAGTAAAATTGCTGAATTAAAATTCTAACATAGTAGAATTAGTTTCATACATTTCAAAGGATAAGATTACAGTTACAGGGGAAGAGGCTGCCACCGTTAATTTCACTGAGGTAGTATTTTAGAAATAAAAAACGTTTTTGAGAAAAGTGTTCCAAGAAGTTAAACACCTTGTTTTATTTTCGTCAGAATCACTTGCTGGCTGCCAGGAAAGCATTTGACAGATTTTTCGTGCACTACCCGTATTGCTACGGCTACTGGAAAAAGTATGCAGACCTTGAAAAGCGGCACGGCAACGCCAGACAGTCAGATGAGGTGCGTATCTTGCTGCACAGAGTCACCTCCGTAGGTACTGTGAGCCAGTATTAACAAGCAGACCTTCTTTGTCTGGCTGGCAGTACCTACAGTTTATGGTCAAACAATTTTATAGGGTATTTTATTTGCATTTGTCACTCTTGTGGCATTTGTAGCTAATATCTTCTCTCTTTGTTGGCAGGTGCGTTAAACCTCTACCGTTTGTCAAGCTTTGCAGTGCAAGCCTCTGTGTTACACTGCAGCTTAACAAGTAGGGCAGGGCTTTTCTCTCACTTACATTTATTTCTCATTTTCCAAACAATACAGTTGGTTTGCTAGTTACATTTGCTACGTCTTATTGCATTTTTGGTCAGACGCTGTCATTGATGCTCTAATGGGTCTGTGCCCTATGGTCTGTAACCCAAAGCCTGCCCACACAACCCGGTCAGAATGCAGGGACTGCTGCGCTTTGAAGACCAAGACTGCACGTGGGATCAGAACATTGCCATGTTCTATCCAACCTCCACCCGAATGGTAATGGTAGATATTTAAACAAAATTCCAGTAATTAGTATTTCTAAGGTTCACCGGATAACACAGTGTTGCCTCTCTGTTAAAAATTAATGAAATATTTGAAGTACAGTTTGTTATTTTCTTCTTAGGTGTATCGGCGAGGGCTTCAGGCAATACCTCTTAGTGTTGACCTCTGGATACATTATATAAACTTCTTAAAAGAAACACTGGATGCTGGTGACCCTGAGACAAACAGTACTTTACGAGGGTATGTGAGCCTGTTACTAAAGCCTCTTGAAAGATAGATCAGGAAGAGGTGGCCGGGAAAGGAGCCGGGCTCGTGGAGTGCAGGGCTTTGCGTGCCCGGGTCTCCTGCTTTGACATCAGACACTGCATGCACTGGAGTGTGTGCTGGCTTTTCTCCCCCATGCCCCCTCCCCCCCCTTTACTAACCAGAGCACTGCCAGTCCTGGCTTGTGGTGTGGGGGATTGAGCCTGCCACTTTAAAGCCTTAGGCGTGAGAGTCTCTGCATTCCTATGCTGGTTAACCCTCCCTGCTCTCAGCTCTCTTGCTTTTTTATGTTCTTCAATTCTCTCATGAAATAATTTTTTTTTTTTAATATTTATTACCTTTGGTTGCCCTTGTTTTATTGTTGTAGTTACTATTGTTGAGCAGTGGATTCATGGTAAAGACACTGAGCCACAGCAATAACCCTAGAGGCAAAAAGAAAGAGACAGAGAGAGAGGAGAGGAGAAGCTTCCCATAGCAGGTGGGAACTAGGGTTTTGAACTTGGGTCCATTATCACCTGACGCCTACCAAGGTATATCTTTTTCAACCAGAGCACTGTTCAGCTCTGGCTTATGGTGGTGTGGGGTATTGAACCTGGGACTTTGGAGACTCAGGCATGAGAGTTTGTTTGCATTATGCTATCTACCCTCCACCGATATATCTTTCTTTTGAAGGTTTATTTTATTATTAATGTCTTCTTACTAAGATGTAATTTTGTGATCTGAGATGGAGCTAAGAAGAGCAGCTGCAGCAGCATGGGTGTGCGCGAGCTCAGAGCCTCACCACTGTCCCACTGCCCAGATCGTAGGGCTTGCTTTGTCTTGTTGTCCATTACTCAGCTTTTATAGTGACACCAGAGACTGAAAGTCAAACCGACATACAGTCTTCTTGGTGCTTAGACTGGTTCACTTTTTATGAGAGTGAGACAGACACCAGAGTACTGCTCAGCTCTGACACTTGTTTGAACTTGCTGCTTCACCTTCTTCTAGAGTCGTCACTGAAGGCTTCGCCCGTGTTAGGTGATAGGGTCTGACATCAAAACTTGAATACATTTTATTTACCTTTTGTTCGTGGTGTGAGGTAGTGATCAGGTTTTCCTAAAATCATGTATTAAAGAGATTTTCTTTTTATTTTTTCCCCACCAAGGTTATCACTGGGGCTCTGTGCCAACACTACAAACCCACTGCTCCCGGTGGCTTTTTTTCTTTTGTTTTTTCTTTCTATTTTATTTGATAAGACAAATTGAGCAGAGAGGGGCCAGGTGGTAGCACACCTGGTTGAGTCCACACATTACAATTCCCAAGGACCCGGGTTCAAGCCTCTGGTTCCCACCTGCAGGGGGAAAGCTTTACGAGTGTGAAGCAGGGCTGCAGGGGTCTCTCTCCCTCTCTGTCTTCCTCTTCTCTCTTGATTTCTGCCTGTCTCTATCCAATAAAGATAATTAAAAAGAAAAGAAAAATAGAGCAGAGAAGGGGAGGGAGACAGAGACACCCTGTAGACCTACTTGTGAAGCTTTCCCCCAGCAGGTGGGGACCAGGGCCTCAAACATGCTCAGTCAAGTGCACCGTTACTCAGCTTCTATTTATTTATTTTGGGTAGAGACAAAAATCGAGAGGGAAGGTGTTGTTTTCGACGGGTTATGTTGTTTTCGCCAGGCTGGCTTCACAGGCGGGTAACAGACGACCAGGGACTCATAGTTGAGCTGTAGGCAGTATCTCTTTATTCATGCAGGATGCAGCACAATCTAAGACGAGCTAAGCTAAACTCAAGGTAAAGTAAAACTCACAATGCTGTCTTTATATATACTTGCCAAGTAGGGTGGAAACAGGATGTGACATAGAGAGGGTGGAGAGAAAAGTGACTGGTAAAAATCAGAGTGTGACAAGGAGGGGGCAGAGCAGGCGAGAATCCTATCACTGTTTTACAAATGCCCTGGAGGGAGGGTGGAACTTGTTAACAGTGGTTATGTAAATAGAATGAAGTGGTTATGTAAATAGAATAGTGTTAAGCAGGGGGGATTTAAACCAAATGAAACAGAAGGGGTCTCATGCATACCAACAATTCCCCCTTTCTTTTTAACTAATGGCCATTGTGGGGTGAACAGAAACCTATATCGTACAGGCGTTTTCAAAAGAATTGGCATAAGACATGGAAAACAAAATAGGCGAACAGCAATAACCAGTGTGATGCCAAGGGGAACGTTTCTTGCCTCAAAGGGCAAGGCCTAGCAGGCGAAAGAGCATTTCTTGCCTCTGGGAGCGCTTCATGCCTCTGTGGGCATAACCTAATAAGGAGGGGGAGTTTTCTGCCTCTGGGACAGAGCCTGCAGGCGAGGGAACATGGTCTATAAAGTCTCAATGCAATTGGCTGAAGTTAGTCTTTGAGAAACACAGCAGCTTGTACCAGTAAGTCCGATGGAGGTGTCAGTCCAAAGTAGCTGACCACAGAAGAAAATGCCAGGGGATGAAACGTTGCATGTCTGTCTCGATGGGGAATGTCGGCCACCAGAATTCTGCTTTTCTGTAGAGAGTGAGCTTTGGAGTCTGTGAATCTGTTTCTTCAGGTCCTGCCAGGTCACATCATTGGCTTCCGGGGGCGATGTCAGAGAACAGGGGTCCAAATGGATTTCCGGGAATTCCATTTGAGTAGATGCTTTTTCATGTGAAGACTTGACAGCTGAAATTCACTTACTTGTCAAACAAAACTTGTAGCAGATTAGAAGTTTACTATAATTGATAACTCCATTAAAATTGGAAGTCCTTTCTAGTATGATTTTAAGGTTGTTTAAACAGTTTAAACTCAATAAAATGTGGAAAGGTAAACAGAAGAACCACGGTTAAAAGCCTCAGGCATGAGAATAATTAACATAATCATTGCACTATCTGCCCCACCCATAACTCATACAGTTTTCAGGATTAAACGTTTCAGATTCATGTCAAGACATAAAAGAGAAATCAAAGGAGGGAAAAAACAATTTTTTGGATTGTTTCTGGATGTCTCTAGAAATCATGGCTGCGTCCAGCATTTTTTTTTTAAGTCAATGTCAAACAAAAATTCAGTCATTCAAATCATTCTCTTATGAAACGCAATTTGAACCAGATTATCAAGATCTCACCATGTAGGATTAAGAATCCCCGGAGGGCGTCCTAGTCCAAAAAGCTCCTCAAAATTCCATTTAGGGTGCTTCTGACTGTTCCGGCTGGATTGCTTCAGGCACCCATTTTTAAAAGCGTCTTCCCATCGAAGAAAGAATCCAATCAGGAGAGTAGAACTAACCACGTGTCTCCATACTTGGGAACTACCAGGGTACTCGAGAATGTTCTTCAAATTAGAGTAGTCCTTCTCCATGGGAAACATTCGAGAAGAAGTCCAGAAAGTCCCAGTGGAAATCCCCATGCATATCCCAAGGTCTACGATCACAGTCATAAAGAACCAAACTGTGGCCCGGAGCAAAATGTAGTCCTTTTCCTCAGGAAACATGGGAGAGGGAATCCAGAAAGTCCAAGGAGAAATCTCCGTGCATCTCCCAAGCTTTATGATTAGGGTTACAAGAAACCAAAGTTCCCGGTCAGGGAAACAAAGTGTGGCCCAGAGCAAAATGTTCCAGAGACAGAGTAACTGTCTCATGATGAAACAGTAGAGGCTTTGGCAAACCTCTTTGTAAGTAGAAGAGAAGACCATAGTGCATAGGTAGGCAAAAGTCTTCACTTATCTGGGAGTTGTGCAGGTCCGGCCCCACGTTGGGCGCCATATATTGTTTTCGACGGGTTATGTTGTTTTCGCCGGGCTGGTTTCACGGGCGGGTAACAGATGACCAGGGACTCATAGTTGAGCTGTAGGCAGTATCTCTTTATTCATGCAGGATGCAGCACAATCTAAGACGAGCTAAGCTAAACTCAAGGTAAAGTAAAACTCACAATGCTGTCTTTATATATACTTGCCAAGTAGGGTGGAAACAGGATGTGACATAGAGAGGGTGGAGAGAAAAGTGACTGGTGAAAATCAGAGTGTGACAAGGAGGGGGCAGAGCAGGCGAGAATCCTATCACTGTTTTACAAATGCCCTGGAGGGAGGGTGGAACTTGTTAACAGTGGTTATGTAAATAGAATGCAGTGGTTATGTAAATAGAATAGTGTTAAGCAGGGGGGATTTAAACCAAATGAAACAGAAGGGGTCTCATGCATACCAACAGGAAGGGAGAGAGAGAGAGCTGCACCACAGCTTTACTACTTGTGTCACAGTGGGGACCAGAGGCTCAAACCTGGGGCCTTGTGCATGGAAAAGCAGGATCAGCCGGGCATGCCACCACCTGGCCCTTGTGCCGACTTGTTCACACAGAGAAAGGGTGGGGGGAAGATAGCCAGGCACCAGGGTTTCCTCCAGTGAGGTTGGGGTGGGATGCAAACCTGGTGGCAGGCATCAGGAAGCAAGGCCTCTTCTCTGGGTGAGCTATCTTGCTATAGCCCCAGAAGTGACTTATTTCTGGGCTCTTGAATGCTTTCTGACTGATAGGTGATTGTTACGATCATTGGTTCTCACTGCAGTGTCATAATGTTGACTACAGTAGTTTTACATTCCTATTTTAAGTCAGAAGGATAACTCTGCTGCTCTTCTGTCCTTTCCCCTCAGAATCGTGCTGGCATTTCCCCTTCCGTAGTGACTCCCAGTGGAATCTGCTCAGGGCTGCACAGTGCTTTCTCTGGGCAGGAAGGCTGTTTCCTTTACTTCTCACTTATTTCCTATTTAAAATTTTTTAATATATATTTATTTTCCCTTTTCTTGCCCTTGGTTTTTTTTTTTTTTTTTTTTTTCAATTGTTGTTGTAGTTATTACTGCTGTTGTTGATGTCCTTGTTGGGTAAGGCAGAGAGAAATGGAGAGAGGAGAGGGAGACAGAGAGGAGGAGAGAAAGACAGACACCCGCAGACCTGCTTCACTGCTTGTGAAGCGACTCCCCTGCAGGTGGGGAGCCGGGGGCTCGAACCCGGGATCCTTCAGCCGGTCCTTGGCGCTTTGCATTACTGCCCGGCTCCCTATTTTCTATTTTATTGTGAGCAGATGTACTCTCCGTGATGAATCCACCTCTCCCAGTGGCCATCTTTTTTCTCCTTTTTCCCCCCTTTTATCTCTTAGTCCGGAGTTGTTAGTGAGAGGGGAAGATAGACATCTAGTGGTCTGGGAGGTGGCACAGTGGATAAAGCATTGGACTCTCAAGCATGAGGTCCTGAGTTCAATCCCTGGTGCCAGGTCCTGAGTTCAATTCCTGGTGCCACAGTCACATATGCCAGAGTGATGCTTGGCTCTTTTTCCTATCTTTCTCATTAAAAAAAAACCAGAGAGACATCTGTACACTGTTTCACTACTCATGAAGTTCCATTCCTGCAGACGAGACTGATGGCTCAACCCAGGTCCTTGCACGTGGTAATATGCACCAACAACTGACCCCTTTTCCATTTATTCAAAGACATACTCATCTCAGTGTGAGATATATATATATATATATATATAATCATATATATATGACCCCAGAGTGTGGCTCTGCTGATGGTAGTGCTAGGGATTGAACCTGGGACCTCTAGGTCCTCAGGCAAGAAAGGTTGGCCCGCTAAGACTACACTCATTCCCTGTCAGGATGACTCTGGATGGTGTCAGCACTTCCAGTCCAGCTCTCCATTTCCTGCATCTTTCATTTGTGTTTGTTTATTTTTAATTTTAGTGAGCAGTGCAGTTCAATACTCAGCAGTACCATAGTCCAGAGCTGAGTGGTGCTCTGGTCTTTGTTTCTGTGTCTTTCTCTCTGTATCTCTCATTAAAATAAAGGTAAAATGTTACAAAAAAAAAGAGTACTGTTTTCAAGAAAAATAATGTATAGCTTAGTCTATACTAATGTAGATCCTTTACAGCTTTTCTTTTTTATCAGGGCACTGCTCAGCTCTGGTTTATGGTGGTGTGGGAGTTTGAACCTGGGACTTTGGAGCCTCAGGCACGAGAGTCTCTTTGCAGAACCACGATGCTATCTACTCCTACACCTAAAAGAAATCTTTAAATAAATGGGAAGGGGGAGCCAGGCAGGCGTACATGTCACAGGTAGGGTTCAAGACCCTGGTCCCACCTGCTGGGGAGGAGCGTCACCAAGCATCCTCTTCACAGATCTGCGGTGGGCGTGCAGTGCCACTTACCTTCTCAGACTCCATCCCTGGCAGGAAAGGGCTTGTGAGTTCTGTTAGCATTTACTAAGCAGACCCCCAGGCATTTGTCATCCTCTTACCAGCTTTCTTCTCTTGTTCTGCCTCCTTTCTCTTTATATTCCTGAATCAGAATCCTGCGGAGGCAGTGTCTTTTCTTGAAACCCTCACACATAGTGAGCAGGGAGGTAGCTCAGTGATAGGACACATTTCTGGCATGTTCCAGAGCCTGGGTTCAGTCACCTCACCACGAACAGTGGGGTAGTGCTATTCTGCTTTCTCAGTAAGTGAGAACTTCACGTGAAAACATGCACTTCTGAGTCTTGCACACACATTTCTTTCACATAAACAGTCACTCCAGTTTGAGCTCATTTTCTAACGTTAGTGTCTTTTGTTGTAGAATGTTTTTTTCCTTAGTTTCTTAAAAATTTCCTGTCTTCCGGGAGTCGGGCTGTAGCGCAGCGGGTTAAGCGCAGGTGGTGCAAAGCGCAAGGACCGGCATAAGGATCCTGGTTCGAATCCCGGCTCCCCACCTGCAGGGGAGTCGCTTCACAGGTGGTGAAGCAGGTCTGCAGGTGTCTGTCTTTCTCTCCTCCTCTCTGTCTTCCCCTCCTCTCTCCATTTTCTCTCTGTCCTATCCAACAACAACAACAATAATAACTACAACAATAAAAAAAAAAAAAAACAAGGGCAACAAAAGGGAATAAATAAATATTTTTAAAATATTATAAAAAAAAAATTTCCTGTCTTCCCCACCTGCGGGGGAATTGCTTCACAGGCGGTGAAGCAGGTCTGCAGGTGTCTTTCTCCCCTCCCCCGTCTTCCCCATCTGTCTCCGTTTCTCTCTGTCCTATCCAACAACAACAACATCAGTAACAATAACTACTACAACAATAAAACAACAAGGGCAACAAAAGGGAATAAGTAAATAAATATTAAAAAAAATTTCCAGTCTTTAGTTGATTTCTGACTACATGAGAGGATATGTGCCCCATTGGTTTCTGACTCTTCATTTCGCAGCTACAGTAACACTCTTGATCCTGGTTCCACGCCACCCCCTTTCTTTTTAAAACCTGCTTATATAGGAAACACTTGAATATAATTTTGGTTTAGTACTCTAGTGAAATTTAGAAAGAATATTTTCAAAGTGGTGTTAGCTTCAGAAGCTAACTTAGGAGTAATTTGATCTTTCAGAACTTTTGAGCATGCTGTTCTAGCTGCAGGAACAGATTTCCGATCTGACAGACTCTGGGAGATGTATATAAATTGGGAAACCGAACAAGGAAACGTGAGAGAAGTCACAGCTATCTATGAGCGGGTTCTTGGTATCCCGACACAGCTGTACAGCCACTACTTTCAAAGGTAAGAGGAAAATTAGACTTTGATTACTCAGGTGCTTACCTCTTACTGAAATTTATAATCTTGGATGGTTTAAACTTGACTAAATGCAAAATGAGGTGCACTTTAATATTCTAGTAAAATGCAGACCCAGATTAGGAATACTAATCTGAAAAATATGTATTTATAGTGAACTAGAGGATGATGAGCTGAAGACATTAGTTCACGCAAAAATATGTGTGAGCATTATTTGAATATATTAATACAAAGATTTTTAAATGTCTTCATACAAATGTTTGTAATACAAAGATTTTTAAATGAGACGGAGAGGTTGTCTGTAGAGTTAGTGCATAATACTTGGGAATATATCTGCTTCCCCATGCACGCCACTTGCATTCACACTTGATCCCCAACGTGCAGGGAGAAAGCTTTTGGTGTTATGGTTTCTTGCCCTCTCTCTTTGACTTTGTATCTGAAACATTCAGCACAGAGTGGTGAATCCCTGGGGATGAGTTTAAAAAAAAAAAAAAGGAACAAGGAAAAAAAAGTGTTATTATTTATTTATTTTTTAGTATTTATTCCCTTTTGTTGCCCTTGTTGTTTTTTAATTGTTGTAGTTATTGTTGTTGGATAGGACAGAGAGAAATGGAGAGAGGAGGGGAAGACAGAGAGGGGGAGAGAAAGACAGACACCTGCAGACCTGCTTCACCGCCTGTGAAGCGACTCCCCTGCAGGTGGGGAGCCGGGGGCTCGAACCGGGATCCTGACGCCGGTCCTTGTACTTCGCGCCACGTGCGCTTCACCCGCTGTGCCACCGCCCGACCCCCCAGATCCAGTTCTGCAGCCACTGTGCTGCTCTCAAGCTGCTTCATGTCTGCATCTGAATAAGTTGATTTGTCATTTTGGTGGTGAGTTCTGTACGGAACTACCCCGTCACCCTGCCGCCTGTGAACCGCTGTTAACCTCACGCAGACAAAGCTGGACCGTTACTAACAGGCTTTAACTGGAGAAAGGAGAAAGGCTACGTCCTTTTGGTTTCTTGAGATCAGGCCTGTGAAAGAGTGTCATGGGACTCTCCCAGGCGTCCTGTGATTCTGCGGCCCTCCTAGAACAGCGTTGTTTCTGTCTTCCTTTAGATTTAAGGACCATGTACAGAATAACTTGCCTAGAGACCTTTTAACTGGTGAGCAGTTCATCCAGCTGCGAAGGGAATTAGCCTCAGTAAACGGACACAGTGGTGACGATGGGCCTCCTGGTGATGATCTGCCGTCAGGAATTGAAGACATAACTGACCCAGCAAAGGTGCCAGACTTAGTAAACACAGTATAATAACCACTCAGGCGGCTGGGGATAGAGACAGCTGGCTCTGTCCATGGTAGCGAGAGCGCTGGGCTCGTGTCTGCCGTTCCTGGTTCGATTCCCTGCAAAGCATGTAAAAGCATGTGCTGGAGTGGTGCTCTGGCTTCTCCCCCTCCCTCTCTCCCTCCTGTGAAGCTCTCTGTCACTCAATTTACAGTTAACTGGACTGCCCCTTGATTGTATGCATGTATAATATAACTTGTACTTCCTATGAAATTATTATTTTTCTTGATTTCTCTTTATTCTCTTCTACCTTTCCTCTCCTCCTCTCTCCTTTTCCTGTCCTTTCCTCTTTCCAGAGTACTGTTCAACTCTGCTTTATGGTAGTGTGGGGGATTGAACCTAGGATTTTAGAGTCTCAGTCAGAAGTTTTTTGGTTTCTTTTGGGGAAAGAGTTTCTTTTGGTTTCTTTTAGGGGAGACATACTGTCTCCCCTAAAATTAACTTATTTTTATTTTTTTTACTTGTTACATTTATTGGATAGAGACAGCCAGAAATTGAGAGGAAGGAGGGAGATATAGGAGAGAGAGGGAAGGGGGAGATAGAGAGGGACAGAGATGCCTGCAGCCCTGCTTCACCCGTGAAGCTTCCCCTCTGCAGGTGGGGACCGGGGCTTATACCTGAGTCCTTGTGCCCTGCGACATGGGCGCCACCCTCTGGCCCCTAAAATTAATTTCTAATTAAGGCAAATGGAAATTTTTTTGTTTTTAAAATTTTATTGATTTATTAATGAGAAAGGTAGAAGGAAAAGGAGAGAGAGAAACAGACGTCACCCTGGTACATGTGCTGCAGGGGATTGAACTAGAGCCTCATGTCAGTGACTCGCCCACTGTCCCGCCTCCCAGACCAAATGTGGGATTTTATTTATTTTTAACCAGAGCACTGCTCATCTCTGGCTTATGTGGTGCGGGGGATTGAACCTGGGACTTTGGAGCCTTAGGCATGAGAGTCTGTCTGCATAACCATTATGCTGTCTACCCTCCACCCAGATTTTTTTTTAAAATCTGATTTAGTTTAACTATAGATTTAAGATAAAGAATCTGCTTTACTGTGAAATGCCTGGAAATAGTTTAGGAGTGGTCAACCTAGGCCATGATCTGTTACCTCTATTTAAAAGGAAAAAACACTTTAGTAGAAAATTCTGTTACAGATGTTAGTACTATTGATTGTTCTTACGCATAATTGAGAGCTTCAAAACTCAGTGCTTTCTGAGACTAATGTTTATGTGAATAGCACTCAACTATAAGTCATGATGTTTAAAAATTTCAGTGTGTGTTTTTTTTCTTTTTCCTCCCAAGCTAATTACTGAAATAGAAAATATGAGACATAGAATCATTGAAGTACATCAAGAAATGTTTAATTATAATGAGCATGAGGTCAGCAAAAGGTGGACATTTGAAGAAGGTGTAAGTATTTTTGGTTTTTAATTGTCTTAAAAATATAGATGGGGTGGTCCGGGAGGTGGCGCAGTGGACAAGGCTTTGGACTCTCAAGCACGAGGTCCTGAGTTCAATCCCTGGCAGCACATGTACCAGAGTGATATCTGGTTCTTTCTCTCTCTCCTATCATTTCTCATGAATAAATAAATCTTTAAAATATATATATATATAGATATAGATATAGATATAGATGGGGTTAATGATTTTTTTTTTTTTTGCCTTCAGGGCTCTGTGCCTGAACTGTGAATCCACTGCTCCCAGAGGCAATTTTTTCCTCTTTGTTGCCCTTGTTGTTTATCATTATCATTGTTGTTGTTATTATTATTATTGTTGTTACTGCTGTCTTTGTTGTTGGATAGGACAGAGAGAAATCAAGAGAGGAGGGGAAGACAGAGAGAGGGAGAGAGGGAGTTAGGGTTAAGTGCATGCGGCGCAAAGCGCAAGGACCAGAGTAAAGATCAGGGTGCGAGCCCCCGGCTCACCACCTGTGAAGCAACTCCCCTGCAGGTAGGGAGCTGGGGCCTTGAACCAGGATCCCTGCACCAGTCCTTACACTTTGCACCATATTGGCTTAACCGGCTGTGCTACTGCCCGGCCCCAGTGAATGTTTTGAGTAGTGCTTCTGTTATATTACTTTTTCTTCTTTAATAACCCAAGTCATTTGTCCTATTTCTTTATTTTTGTGGAGCTGAGGGCCTTATGCATGCACAGACTATCAGTGTCCTTGGGTTGGCCTTTTTATTTTTTTTTAATTTCTTTATTGAAGGATTAATGTCTTACAGTCGACAGTAAATACAATAGTTTGTACATGCATAACATTTCTCAGTTTTCCACATAACAATACAACCCCCACTAGGTCCTCTGTCATTTTTTTTCCAGGACTTGAACCCTCCCCCCAACCCCACCCTCCACCCCAGAGTTTTTTACTTTGGTGCAACACACCAACTCTAGTTCAAGTTCTGCTCTGTGTTTGCTCTTCTGATCTTGTTTTGCAACTTCTGCCTGAGAGTGAGATCATCCATTTTCATCCTTCTGTTTCTGACTTACTTCACTTAACATGATTTCTTCAAGCTCCATCCAAGATGGGCTGAAAACACTGAAATCACCATTTTTAATAGCTGAGTCGTATTCCATTGTGTATGTATATAGACCACAGCTTGCTCAGCCACTCATCTGTTGTTGGACATCTGGGTTGCTTCCTGGTTTTGGCTGTTACAAATTGTGCTGCTATGAACAGAGATGTACACAAAAAATTTGTTGGGCTGACTTTTTAAAAATGCAGACAGACCCAGATGTGTAGGGCTCCCCTACAGTCATGGCACTCCCATGTGGTGCAGGGTGTGAGCCTGAGTCCTGCTCATGGCAACACACATGCCCAAATTGAGCGTCTCTCTAGGGACAAAGTGTATTTTTTTTTCTCTTTCTATTATTTCATTATCTTCATTCAGATGAAATTCACATACGGAAGAAGCCTTTCCATTTGATCTCATGCCTCACCTATCCCCTCTCATTCCTACCTCTTCTCCAGACCTAAGGTTCCACTAGTCTCCTTCCTGCTGCTCCTCAGGCCTTCCGCGTGAATGGGGTGATGCCGTGCGTGAGCGTGTGTGTGTCTGACAGTGACCTGAGTTCCTGGAGATGTGCACCGTCATCGCCACGGCAGTTAGGATTGAGTTAGTGACCTCCAGCCCATTTAGGCTCCAGGCACCCGCCGTTCTGCTTTCTGTTGTACTAGTGGGACTGGTCAGTTTAAGTTCGAGGGAGGCCTGCAGACAATTCCCCTGGTGGAGCGCATGTTTCACCATGTGTGACAACCTGAGTTTGAGCTCCAGCCAACAGCTGGGAGCACCTGTATCTGGGAGGCTTCCGCAGTGGTGGGGCAGTGCTGTGGTGTTTCTGTATTTCTTCTTCTGTCTCGTCTCTGTTTGTTGGATTAATAAAGAAAACACTCAGCCAGGAAAGTCCGGGATGGTAAAGTAAAGTGATTGAATGGGGCTCGTTGACACAGCAACCTGGTTGAGCACACATTCAGTGCAGGGGGAAACATTTTTGAGTGGTGAAGCAGGTCTGCAGGTGTCTCACTTTCTCTCTCCCTCTCTGTCTTTGCCTCCCCTCTCAATTTCCCTTTCTCCCACCTAAATAAAATGAAAATAAATAAGGAAAAATGGCTTCCACGAGCAGTGGATTAATTGTGCAAGCACTAAGCCCCAGCGATAACCCTGGTGGCAATAAAAAAAAATGATAAGATAAGTGAAATGGCTGGATAAATGGTATATATTTTATTTGCAAAACTTAAGCAATGAAAGGCCCTTTAATTTTAGAAATATTTTATCAGGTTAGGGCAGATAGCATAATGGTTATGCAAAGAAACTCTCCTGCCTGAGACCCATCCCCCACACCACCTTATGCCAGAGTTGAGCAATGAATGCTCTGATGAGATAAAGAAATAAACAGTTTTATGTTCTTATTTTTATTTATTTTTTCAATTTGCTTTCCCCCCTTGTTGCCCTTGTTTTATCGCTGTTGTAGTTATTATTATTGTTGTTGTTATTGATGTCGTCGTTGTTGGAGAGGACAGAGAGACATGGAGAGAGGAGGGGAAGACAGAGAGGGGGAGAGAAAGACAGACGCCTGCAGACCTGCTTCACCGCCCGTGAAGCGACTCCCCTGCAGGTGGGGAGCCAGGGGGCTCGAACCGGGGTCCTTACTCTGGTCCTTGCGTTTTGCACCATGTGCGCTTAACCCGCTGCGCCACCGCCCAGACTCCCCAATAAATAGTTCTTATTAGATAATATGACTGTCAGATTTTTGCCTCGTATTTTCAGATAATTGTATTATTATAGTGCATGTTTTGGCATTGATGTCTGGTTTATTTTTATTATGTTATAATTTTATTATAGATTAAAAGACCTTATTTTCATGTGAAACCATTGGAAAAGGCACAGCTAAAAAACTGGAAAGAATACTTAGAATTTGAAATTGAGAATGGCACTCATGAGCGTGTAGTGGTTCTGTTTGAAAGATGTGTCATATCCTGTGCCCTCTATGAGGAGTTTTGGATTAAGGTAAGGAAGTGACATGCTTTGAAACTTGATTGCATTACAACATTATCTAGTGACTAACCTATTTTGTACTTCTGTTGAATGTTGTTCATATAACTATATCTGTTGCATTAGGAGATGGTCTGCTTGCAACCAGATTTGACTGCTGCATATGCCAACCTCGTTGCCTCTCCGTCCTTCCTTACAGAAACTAGTCTAGTGGTTCAATAAAGGTGCTGAATGGGTTTAAAAATAGAATTTTATCGTTCTGTCACATATTTCATGACATGTTCAACTGTAAATTCTTCAGTATCTCCTCTGTTTCTGTGTGTAGTACGCCAAGTACATGGAAAGCCATAGCACTGAAGGAGTGAGGCATGTCTTCAGCAGAGCTTGCACTACCCACCTCCCCAAGAAACCCACGGTGCATATGCTTTGGGCAGCTTTTGAGGAACAGCAGGGTAAGAATGAGGATATTCATTGGATACTTTCTGGACTTTTAAATCATTTCAGGATAAAATACTGGAAGTTGAATCTTGAGGCGTGGTGTAAAGCAGAGATCAGCAAACGGATTCTTTAAAGGGCCAGACAGTGACAACTGTAGGCTTCGTGGCACTGTGCTCACTTTTCTAACTGCTATGCAGCCTAAAAGCTGCACACGTGACATCTAAACAAACGGTCAGAGCAGTCTGCCTTGTGTAAAACATAAAAACGGGCAGAGTAGAGGTGAAGCGAATGCTCACCTGCTAAAGCATGGCCCCTACCCAGAGTGAGCATTCAGGCTGTGTCCTACCCCACAGAGGAGCACCACAGCACCAGAAGATCCATGGATGGTGGGGTGGGGCTGTGATATTTCTCCCTGTCCACCCACCTCTCTGCTTTTCTGAAATGTTGAAGAAAAAAGAATGAAGGAAAAGATCAGCCTAGGGGTAGAATCATGTGGGCACAAGACTTAGACTGCACAGGAGAAAATTGTGTACACACACACACACACACACACGCGCACACACGCGCGCACACACGCACGCACACACGCACACACACACGCACACACACACACGAATGGACTGACCCTGTGAGCTGTCTGTGACTACCTGAAATAGGGCAGGCCTAGATAGCTTCATGGTGGTGCTGACAGACTCTCTTGCCTGAGATTCCAAAGTCCCAGGTTCAATTCCCTGCATCACCACTAGTTAAAAAAAAAAAAAAAAAAAAAAACCTGGTTTCTGCATTGCTTTTTGTTTTTTTTTTTTAACTGTGGCTTATGATGGCGGTGGGGTGGGATTGAATCTGGAACTTTGGAGCCTCAAGCATGGGAGTCCCTTTGCATAACCATTATGCTATCTACCCCCACCTATAAATAAATACGTGGAATAAAAAGTGTCACAAGTTGAAACAAAACCATACATTTTGATTGCTGTTTCTAGGTAATATAAATGAAGCCAGAAATATCTTGCGAACATTTGAAGAATGTGTTCTAGGACTGGCGATGGTTCGGTTGAGAAGAGTAAGTTTAGAACGACGTCATGGAAATCTGGAAGAGGCTGAACACCTGCTCCAGGATGCAATTAAGAATGCCAAATCCAACAATGAGTCGTCGTTTTATGCTATCAAGCTAGCCAGGCATCTTTTCAAAATACAAAAAAACCTTCCAAAATCAAGAAAAGTGCTTCTGGAAGCAATTGAGAGAGACAAAGTATGTATTTTTTTTTTTTTTTTTTTAAGAAAAGAAGTGAGTGGTGTGTCTGTATGTTGGCAACTATGATGAAGTATTTGGTCTGTATTACTAAATGAAGACAACAGTCCCTCTAAGCTGATGTTGCCATTCTTTAAAAAAAACTTTCTGTAATCATTAATCTTGTTGGATTTTTAAAAAGTCTTGTAGATCTTGTGACAATTTTTCTTACTTTTAGAAATGTTACAAGAAATCTGCTAGTTACTAGTAGAATAGAGGACCTGGGAGAACATCTTATAAACAAAACAAAGCATAGTGCTACTTGCAGTTATCAGTGAGATTATTCTTTTCCCCCGAACTATTTCCTTACATATATTAATAGATTAACGACCACATATGTTTTCCTCATTTTAGATGTCCAGCTAATGCTAAGTCTATTTCTTTTTTTTTTTTTGGTTTCTTCCTTGCAAATAGTTTTTTATTTACAGTGTCAAGTTTTAAGAGGTCACTACAGTAACCCATAAAACGAGGGAAAAATCCAAAGATGCCACTTCATAGAGAATCTACAGCTCAGTTTCAGTGCAAGAAAAAAAGCAACTCTGGTCATAACAGAAAAAACACAGCATAGACCTGCCCTCGCAGTGAGGACAGTGTTCTCGAATACAGCATATACCCAGACCCCGTATTCAGACCTGCCCACGCAGTGAGGACAGTGTTCTCGAATACAGCAAATGCCCAGACCCCGTATTCAGACCGGCCCACGCAGTGAGGACAGTGTTCTCGAATACAGCAAATGCCCAGACCCCGTATTCAGACCGGCCCACGCAGTGAGGACAGTGTTCTCGAATACAGCATATACCCAGACCCCGTATTCAGACCGGCCCACGCAGTGAGGACAGTGTTCTCGAATACAGCATATACCCAGACCCCGTATTCAGACCGGCCCACGCAGTGAGGACAGTGTTCTCGAATACAGCATATACCCAGACCCCGTATTCAGACCGGCCCACGCAGTGAGGACAGTGTTCTCGAATACAGCAAATGCCCAGACCCCGTATTCAGACCGGCCCACGCAGTGAGGACAGTGTTCTCGAATACAGCAAATGCCCAGACCCCGTATTCAGACCGGCCCACGCAGTGAGGACAGTGTTCTCGAATACAGCAAATGCCCAGACCCCGTATTCAGACCGGCCCACGCAGTGAGGACAGTGTTCTCGAATACAGCAAATGCCCAGACCCCATATTCAGACCGGCCCACGCAGTGAGGACAGTGTTCTCGAATACAGCAAATGCCCAGACCCCGTATTCAGACCGGCCCACGCAGTGAGGACAGTGTTCTCGAATACAGCAAATGCCCAGACCCCGTATTCAGACCGGCCCACGCAGTGAGGACAGTGTTCTCGAATACAGCTGCTTTGCTACTGGGTCTAAGAGTCACAGTATAATGGACCTGCTCTCAGACGCAGGTTCATGGGTGTAAGCAGATGCACGTTCTGAGGAGTATCTACAGTCGTAAAAATTTAAATCGTTGGGGACTTAGAGGGTTTGTAGAGATGACTTTTGGTGTTTTGTTGTTGGTGCTTGATTTTAGATTTATTTATTGGCAAGAGGGAAGCAGAGACATCACCAGGCCATCACTCTGGCACACCCAGAGCTAGGAATGAAACTCCATAAGCCAAACTTTACCCACTGTGCCACCTTCTGTGTTGCACTTGTACTTTATATTTGCTGTGGTAGGCCAAGTTTGTTAAACCCATAGTAGGACAGAGACTCTTAGTTTATTGGCACGTAACAGTGGTATATAGTTTGGGGAGATAACTAGAAAGAGATTCCTACATACCAGATGCTAATTTTTTTTTCTCACCCATCTGGTGTGTGCTGAGGACACTTAGGAGTCACATTTTCATACAGGTTTCATTGCTGAGTTGTTCATGTTGTGAATAGGAAGCTAAGGTATTTTTAAACAGCTGTGGTTTAAGGAAATCATTTGGACATATTATTAATTGATAATATTTTTTACACAGGAGAATGCAAAGTTGTACCTCAATTTACTTGAAATGGAATACAGCGGTGACCTCAAGCAAAATGAAGAAAACATCCTACATTTTTTTGACAAAGCTATACATGGTTCGCTACCTGTCAAGATGAGAATTACATTTTCTCAAAGAAAAGTGGAATTTCTTGAAGATTTTGGTTCAGATGTTAATAAGTACGTTCTTATTTACATAATAGATATTTGACTAGTAAATAAGCAGTGATGATTTTGGATGGGAATTTGATAATTATTGCAAATTAATGCTCTATTAAGATGTTCCTTAGGGGAGTTGGGCGGTAGCACGGTGGGCTAAGCGCAGGTGGTGGTAAGTGCAAGGACTGGTGTAAGGATCCTGGTTGGAGCCCCCGGCTCCCCACCTGCAGGCGGTGAAGCAGGTCTGCAGGTGTCTGTCTTTCTCTCCCCCTCTCTGTCTTCCCCTCCTCTCTCCATTTCTCTCTGTCCTATCCAGCAATGACATCATCAATAACTACAACAATAATAACTACAATGATAAAACAACAAGAGCAACAAAAGGGAATAAATGAATATTAAATGGTTCATAGGTTTCTTTCTCCTTGTGCATGTGAGCATAAGTTTAATTTTGTAAATGTACACTGAATAGGAAGAAATATAGTTAAATTTTAGCAGGGTAAATTAAACAGGGACTTTATGAGAAAAGACAGCTCATGAAATAGAAATGGGCCAAGGGTTAAATTCTGTAACAGAAAAATGTTTCTTTGCATCATGATAGATAGATGTGAGTTAACCTGGAACTGGATACCACTTTTTCTCAGCTGAGAAGAGGGTACACATGGCCTCTAAATCATGTCTAATGACCTCAACTTCATAAACTGTAAAGTGCTTACAGTTGAAGAATATAGAAGGATTCACTTTAGATGGGGAAATAACACAGTGCCTGAGGAGGCTCCAGAGTTCCAGGTGCAACCCCTTGCAGTACCCTAAGCCAAAGCAAGCAGTGCTCTGAGAAATGTGGCCTCCCACCGCATCTGGTGACTCTAAAAAAAACATATTTCTCCCTCTAGGAAATATCCCATGGCTATGTGGTTTCTCTTTCTCATTTAGGATTTCCATTGAAATGTTTTTTTTCTACAATTTTTAAAATTATCTTTATTTATTTATTGGATTGAGACAGCCAAAAATCAAGAGGGAAGAGGGAGATAGAAAGGGAGAGACAGATGCCTGCAGCCCTGCTTCACCACTCGCAAAGCTTTCCCACTGCAGGTGGGATCCAGAGGCTCAAACCTGGGTCCTTACACACTGTAGCAAGTATGCTCAACCAGGTGTACCATCACCTGACCCCCGATACTGTTAAAATGAGAATTTGTTTCTCTGTGTGTATATGTTCATATATTTTTGATATTTAAATTATAGTTAAACTAATATTTAACTGCTAGTTGAGTTTAGTGCTTATTATCATTATCTATAGATTATGTAATATAAGATACATTGCAGTTTAAGGTAGATATATAGGTAATGCTTTTATTTAATTAATTTTGATCATCTCTAGGGCTTTACTGCTCCAGGCTGGCTTTCTTAGAGATTCAGAGAGACCGACCACAGTACAAAATTTAAAAAACTCTAGGGACTGGGTTCAGACGCAGGTCACACACCTGGCAAAGCAGTGCATTATCCAAGTGTTTCCAAGTGTTGACCCATGCTTTCTTTTAATAAATGGAGAGGCTTATAGGAAGGTTAGCATTTTCTCCTTAATATCAAAGTCTTTCCTTGTACTTTTGTTTAAATATGTATCTGTTGTTTGCACTGAGGTATACATATGTCCCATGTAATTTTTTTTTTTTTTTTTTAAATTTAACCAGAGTACTACTTAACTCTGGCTTATGGTGGTGGTGGTGGTGGTGGGGGTTGAACCTGGGACTTTGGAGTATCAGGCATGAGAGTCTTTTTTGCATAACCATTATGCTATCTACCCTCCGCCCTGTCCCATGTAATTTTAGCTTTTACTTTAGTTAGATGTGGTGACCAGGGAAGACACGTATTTTTTTTTTCACTTAATTGTTTTAATTTTTTTTTTTTAATAAAATGGAAATATTGACAAGACCATAGGATAAGAGGGGCACAACTTCACACAATTCCCACTTCCAGAACTCTGTATCCAATCCCTTCTCTTAATAGCTTCCCTATTCATTATCTCTCTGGGAGTATGGGCCCAGGGTCATTATAGGTGGAAGGTCTGGCTTCTGTTGTTGCTTCCCCGCTGAACATGGGTCGATTGAACATGGGTTGACATGGCGATTCATACTCCCAGCCTGTCTTTCCCTAGCGGGGTAGAGATCTGGGGAGTTGGGGTCCAGGACACATTGGTGGGGTTTCTGCCCAGGGAAGTCCGGTTGGCATCATGATAGCAACTGGAACCTTGTGGCTGAAAAAGAGTTAACATATAAGGCAGAACAAATTGTTGGCTAATCATGAGCCTAAAGGCAAGAAGAATGTTGCAGATGAAGATCTGGGGTCTCCGTTTTGGAAAAAGCTAGTAGGTCTATTTTACGTCTATTCCAAGGGGCCCATGACCCTACTAGTTTTTACCTGAGCCTGACATCAGCTATGCAGATGACCTAAGTTACCGTCTGGGAGGATGGTGTCATAGTTGGATGGTGCATACATTTTTATGCCTTAGCAGCACATTACTGCTGAGGGCCGTGATCTCTGGATGAGCATGGAGCTGCCATTTCTTTTTCATGTGTTTTTAATTTTTTTTCCCTTCTGTTGCCCTTGTTGTTTATCGTTGTTGTTGTTATTGCTGTCATTATTGGATATTACAGAGAGAAATGGAGAGAGGAGGGGAAGGCAGTGGGGGGGGGGGGTTAAACCAGGATCTTGATGCTGGTCCGTGAGCTTTTCGTCATGTGTGCTTAACCCGCTGACCCACTGCCCGGCTCCCTTTTTTTTTTTAAATAATTCATTTAATAAAGACAGACAAATCAAGAGAGTACAGGGAGGTGGGGAGTGAGCTGGACACCTACAGCCCTTCTTCACTGCTCGCAAATGGGGACCGGGGCTTAGACCCGGGTCTTTGCGCACTGTCACTTGTGCTCAGCCAGGTTCACCACCACCCAGCTCCTGGACCTGTCATCCTTCATAAAGCAGGCTGAGCTTCATATTGTTATCACTGGATACTGGGGAGCTAAGCCGAGGACAAAATGGCAAGAAACAGTTGAAATTCCTATAAAAGAAATATCTGCTTGATTAGAGAGATGTCCAATGTGGACATGCCATGTTGACTGTGCTATGTCTTACAAGTTAGATGACTTTAGACGCGTTCACTGTGAGGTTGATAGTAGGGAGCTATTAGATGTTTGATCAAGGTTAAATAGTTTTTAAGAAATTTATTTAGGGTTGGGAGACAGCATAATGGTTATGTAAAAGACTGTGAAGCCTAAGGCTCGCTCAGAAGTCCCAAGTTCAGTCCTCAGCACCAGCAACCGTTGCTGAGCAGTACTCCGGTCTTTCACTCTATACTTCTCTCTGATAAAAATGAGTGTGTGTGTGTGTGTGTGTGTGTGTTCAGGAGGAGAAAGTGATCTCAGCACCTAGTATTCCTTAAATGCCACAGTGGCTGAATTTGACCCTGGGCTGCATAAATAATAAATACAATCTCAGTTTAGCACCAATACCCAAATAGACTCAGGGCATAGCTAAAGATGCCACATATGCCTTTATAAATGCCATGGAAAGTCTTGAGTGTCAGATCTAATAATGTTGTTGTAGCTGAAATTAAGGGGGGAGGGTGACTCATAAACGTGCCATTTGGGAATTTCCTAAGTTTTGAAATGAGACAAGTAACAGGATTAGTGTGTCAGAAACAAAGCTTGGTAGGCAAGACATCTTCACTGCTATGTGTGTGGGCCAAGTTGGAGTCCCAGCATCAAACAGGAGGCTGGATCACAGTGGAGGAATTCCTGGCACTTTATCTCTCTCTCTCTCTCTCTCTCTCTGATTTTATTTATTTATGATAAAGATAGAGAGAGAGAGAAGCAGACACCATTCTGGTACAAGTGCTGCTGCTTGGGGTTGAACTCAGCATCTCATGCTTGAAAGTCAGAACTTTATCCATGCACCACCTCCCTCTCATAAATAAATCTTTAAAAAGGAAATGGTATAAACTTTAAAAGGAATGCAGATTTGGTTTTTAAAAAATCCTATTATCATTAGTTGTATTTTACCATTTTCATTTTTTAAATGTTTGATTAATGAAAGAAATCAGAACGTCAGTCTGGCATGTGTGGTGCTGGGAACAGAGCTTAAGACCTTCCCTGTGGATGTCTTTCTGTCTACTGGCCATGCACCTCCAGAGCCACTCGGATTTTCAGACCATTTTAAAGTCCTTGATGTTGAACACTCAAGTAGATGTTACTGATAAGGTTTCACAGTACGTTTTGGACATTTTGGAACTAGTATTACTGGTTATTATTAAGTGTGTATTAGGCTGCACATGCAATGCCAGTGTAGCTTCCTGGGCTCTTTGTCTCTTTAATAATTAACAGGCAGGGAGGACAGAGAGCAGCGACTCTCCACGCTCCTTGATTCTCTCATTTCATGTGCTTGATCTGATGGTCTCACACTTGGTAAGCTGCGCGCTCTGTTGTGTGAGCTACATCCTGCCACAAGGCCATCTTTCTTTTCTGAAACACAGCATATTAGAAAATTGTAAAGAGAAAACAATCATGATTTTTAATATCAGTTTTCCTTCAGCCTGTTACAGATTTTGAAAGTTGTACCAGGTGAAATTTATCAGTGTGTCACATCAGAGTATTTTTTATTCGTTAAGGCTACCTTTTTAATCAGTGACAGTTCTGTTATCACAACACTAATTTCATAGTAGTTTTAATTCAGTTTACTATGATCACAGTTTAAGTGCATGTTGTTTTAACTGGCAGGAGTCAGTAAATGCTGTTAAATGAGACCTCAGTATACAAATATGGCCGTAGTGACTAAACCACGTGGTCAGAGTCACTACTTGGTTTTGTGATAGGCTATCTATAGGTAAGGCAGCTGCGATCAGCATCCCACCGGCTTTAGCTATTGAAACGACAGTGGGCAGTTGGCTGCAGCCCAGTTAAATGTCGTGGGGTGCAGCAGACAGCTCTGTCACAGCATGTGCTCACTCACACACCATTGCCAGTGGGATGTAAGTTGGCTGCATCTCCATCTGTGATTGGGAAAGCACATGAAGTGACTTTGTCTACAGAGGAAGTCAGTCAGGAAGTTACAGGTATCAGGTCTGCCCGTCCTTTTACAACAGAAGCAAGTGCTGGCATCATAGCTCATGGGGCAAGGTGACTTCCTTGCTGCGCACAGTGGTGCAGGGAGGTGCTGCCTGGTCTGTGCTGGTCTCTCCCCGAGCGACACAGTGGTGCAGGGAGGTGCTGCCTGGTCTGTGCTGGTCTCTTCCCCGAGTGACACAGTGATGCAGGGAGGTGCTGCCTGGTCTGTGCTGGTCTCTCCCCGAGTGACACAGTGGTGCAGGGAGGTGCTGCCTGGTCTGTGCTGGTCTCTCCCCGAGTGACACAGTGGTGCAGGGAGGTGCTGCCTGGTCTGTGCTGGTCTCTCCCCGAGTGACACAGTGGTGCAGGGAGGTGCTGCCTGGTCTGTGCTGGTCTCTTCCCCGAGTGACACAGTGATGCAGGGAGGTGCTGCCTGGTCTGTGCTGGTCTCTCCCCGAGTGACACAGTGATGCAGGGAGGTGCTGCCTGGTCTGTGCTGGTCTCTCCCCGAGTGACACAGTGGTGCAGGGAGGTGCTGCCTGGTCTGTGCTGGTCTCTCCCCGAGTGACACAGTGGTGCAGGGAGGTGCTGCCTGGTCTGTGCTGGTCTCTCCCCGAGTGACACAGTGGTGCAGGGAGGTGCTGCCTGGTCTGTGCTGGTCTCTCCCCGAGTGACACAGTGATGCAGGGAGGTGCTGCCTGGTCTGTGCTGGTCTCTCCCCGAGTGACACAGTGGTGCAGGGAGGTGCTGCCTGGTCTGTGCTGGTCTCTCCCCGAGTGACACAGTGATGCAGGGAGGTGCTGCCTGGTCTGTGCTGGTCTCTCCCCGAGTGACACAGTGATGCAGGGAGGTGCTGCCTGGTCAGTGCTGGTCTCTCCCCGAGTGACACAGTGATGCAGGGAGGTGCTGCCTGGTCAGTGCTGGTCTCTCCCCGAGTGACACAGTGATGCAGGGAGGTGCTGCCTGGTCTGTGCTGGTCTCTTCCCCGAGTGACACAGTGATGCAGGGAGGTGCTGCCTGGTCTGTGCTGGTCTCTCCCCGAGTGACACAGTGATGCAGGGAGGTGCTGCCTGGTCTGTGCTGGTCTCTCCCCGAGTGACACAGTGATGCAGGGAGGTGCTGCCTGGTCAGTGCTGGTCTCTCCCCGAGTGACACAGTGATGCAGGGAGGTGCTGCCTGGTCAGTGCTGGTCTCTCCCCGAGTGACACAGTGATGCAGGGAGGTGCTGCCTGGTCAGTGCTGGTCTCTCCCCGAGTGACACAGTGATGCAGGGAGGTGCTGCCTGGTCTGTGCTGGTCTCTTCCCCGAGTGACACAGTGATGCAGGGAGGTGCTGCCTGGTCTGTGCTGGTCTCTCCCTGAGTGACAGAGGCTTAGAATGGAGGATGGTGTCTGCTTCATGATCCAGCGTAACCACAGTCAGCAGGTATATTCTGCAGTTTATTTTGTTTTCATAAATGGAAATAACTGAAGGATTTTGTCTTCACCCCTTAGGCTTCTGAATGCTTATGATGAACATCAAACACTCCTAAAAGAACAGGATTCTTTGAAAAGGAAAGCGGAGAATGGGTAAGCAGTTTCTTGCTTAGAAGCCATCGTACCATAGAAATGCCGTTTTAAAAATATTTTTGCATTTATTATTGGATAGACCGAAATTGCGAGGGGGGCGGCTTAGAGAGCTAACAAGACAGAGACACCCACAGCCCTGCTTCGTTACTCCTGAAGTCCCTGCAGGTAGGGACCAAGGGCCTGAACCCTGGTCCTTGTGAACTGTAGTGTGTGCACTTAACCAGATGTGCCACCACCTGGCCCCTAGAAATACCTTCAAAACATTTAAAAAATATATTTATTTCTTCCCTTCTGTTGCCCTTGTTCTTTATTGTAGTTATTATTATTGTAGTTGCTGGATAGGACAGAGAGAAATGGAGAGAGGAGGGGAAGATAGAGGGGGAGGGAAAGACAGACGCCTGCAGACCTGCTTCACTGCCTGTGAAGCGACTCCCCTGCAGGTGGGGAGCCGGGGGCTTGAACTGTGATCCTTACGCTGGTCCTTATGCTTCGCGCCATGTGCGCTTAACCCACTGCTCTACTGCCTGACTCCCAGAACATTATTTTTTGGCAAACAGTCAACTATTTACCATTTGTTAAAAGTGCTCAGTTATAGAAGTTTTGAAAGCTTCCATTTTCACCTTTTGTTTAGGTCAGAAGAGCCAGAGGAAAAGAAATTGCACACCGAAGATACAACTTCATCATCTGCACAGATGATCGATGGCGATTTACAGGCCAATCAAGCTGCATATAACTATAGTGCCTGGTATCAAGTAAGTCCACGCAGTTATAATTGCATTTTTTTGTTCAGACATGTGACTGAAAGCATACACTAGGATAGTTCTGGTTTTTATTAAGCATCGAATAGTGTCTTCTTAGAAGTCTGCTTTAGCCGCCCAGGAGGAGGCGCGGTGACTGAAGCCTTGGGCTTTCCACTGTGAAGGCCGGAGTCGAGTCGGTCCCCAGCATTACATGTCCAATGTGGTGCTCTGCTTCTGGTTCTTTGGTTCTATTTTGTTTAAATACATCCTACTCAGAGTTCTAGTATTCTGACATGTTTGCTTTGGTTGTATTTTTTTTAAATACATACCATTCAGAGTTATAGTATTCTAACATGTTTGCTTTTTGCTTTCAGTACAATTATCAGAATCCTTGGAATTATGGACAGTATTACCCTCCCCCTCCAACCTGATGGAAAGACGCCTATCAAGTGGAGTATGTGAAAATAGGAGATTATTTTTTTAATGAGGGATGTGAACAGCATTAACTTGTTGTATTTGTCAACTTGTCTTCCCCGGTTCTGTGGAACATAATCTGTTAGTGATAGGAGGAAATGTCACTTAGTAGCTCACCACTGATCCTATTTCCTACCATTTATAAAATTTACTTTTTATTGGAGAACTATTTTTTGATTTTTGCATAAGTGTTCTAGAATTCTTTTGCGATGCATTTGCAACAGTTTTGTAGCCTTAAAGGTAGGAAATGAAACCGACTGCAGACCGTGTCGGTGCAGCGCGAGGCTGAGACACTGACAAAGGGCTGGGCAGCGAGACTCGCCTCCGAGAGAGAGAGAGAGAGAGAGAGAGAGAGAGAGAGAGAGGAGACTTTTCCCTTCGCTGACAAGGTTGTGTGTCAGTTACCCTTGTGAGCTTGTGTCTGAGAAAAGATATATTAAAGTGCTGTTTTGGCAGAGATAAGTGAGAAAATGGAATGTTTGCATCCATTTAGGAAAAATGAGTATCATATCAAATGCTCTTTCCAGAGACTTTGTATTTAGACTATTCATGTAAAACTTATAAGCTTTCATTTTGATCAAACTGATTATCTTCATTTTTGTAATAAAATGGAAGACTCATCCACTAATTGTTATGCGTTTAATGGGGGAAGTACTGAACGGATATCTCACTGGATCTATACGTCATTGGGGGTTGGGGTTGGCGTTGATGGATACATGTTCCTGAATTCAGTCACTGCTAGCATTTCTTAGATCTTAGTCTTTTTCTAAAATGAATGTTTGTCTTCCCACTACAGTATGCTTATTTTAAAGTCTCTGGGATGACCATCCAGGCCGTCTCAGCAAGTCGCCTTTAATAGCCTTGGTCCTGGTTATGCAGTCAGAGTATTAAGACATATTAACAGCAAACAAATCACGGCATTGGATTCATTTTTATTCAGCCTTTAAGTTTATAGCACGAGGCAAAAGGAGTATCAGTTCTCCTTAACTACATTTTACACAGCTGTAGTAAAATATTTTAGATTTAAGGGGTAAATAAGGGCTTATATATTCCTTAAAAGATGGATCAAGTAAATGATTTCAGCTTCTTGAACTTCCAGTTGATTCTCCCCTTAATCAGAAGTTTCTTAACGACCATCTTTTGTTGTTGCTGAAATCTTTAGATCTGAAGCACTGTTTCAGTCTATATCCACTAATTCCACTTCAAAAATCAGTTTTGCATTTGGTGGAATTCTGTTGAGGGAGTCAAGGTTATAAATTGACCAAAGCCAGCTATCCCCTTATGCCCAATAACCGTAGTCTAAAACTAGAATTATGGGGAGGAGTAGATAGCATAGTGGTTACACAAAGAGACAGTCAAGCCTGAGGCTCTGATGTTCCAGGTTCAGTCCCCTGTACCACCATCAGCCAGAGCTGAGTAGTGCTTTGGTAATAAATAAAATTAGAATTATGTATAATGGACATGAGGAGTTAATCCTGAATCAAAAGACTTTATAGTTAGTTATTTTTGCCTCCAGGGTTATTGCTGGGGCTCAGTGCCTACACCAGGAATCCACTGCTCCTGGATCCAATCCTCCAATGCTCAGGAGGCCATTTCTCCCTCTTGTTGTAGCCTTGTTGTGGTTATTATTGTTGTTGATGTCGTCGTTGTTGGATAGGACAGAGAGAAATGGAGAGAGGAGGGGAAGACAGAGAGGGGGAGAGACAGACAGACACCTGCAGACCTACTTCACTGCTTGTGAAGCGACTCCCCTGCCGGTTCAAGCCGGGGGGCTCGAACTGGGATCCTTCAGCGGGTCCTTGGGCTTTGCGCCACGTGCGCTTACCCCACTGCGCTACTGCCTGACCCCTAGCAGTTTTGCACCCTTAAGTATTTCTCCCACTAAATTAAAAATTAAAAGGTGACATTCCATGTGTATTTGAACTGTGCTTTGGTTTCTCTCTCATCTAAGTATCAAGAAGACTGTTCTGGCCTGGGTTCCCAGTCTGGACATTAGCCTAGAAAACCTCGTGTACACCTTCAGGTGCTATTTCCTAGCTCTTTTTTTTTTTTTTTTTTTTTTCTTTTTAAAAGTATTTATCTGTTCCCTTTTGTTGCCCTTGTTGTAGTTATTGTTGTCGTCCTTGTTGGATAGGACAGAAAGAAAGAAATGGAGAGAGGAAGAGGCGGAAGAGGAAGACACCAGCAGACCTGCCTCACCGCCTGTGAAGTGACCCCCCCCCCCCCCCCCCGGGCAGGCGGGGAGCAGGGGGCTGGAACCGCGGTCCTTACACCGGTCCTTGTGCTTGGCACCACGTGCGCTTAACCTGCTGCGCTACCGCCCGACCCCAGCTCTTTGGCTGTGAGCTATGAAGGGAAAAGGATACTTGGCATCAGGCTGGCCCTTCTTCCCGTAAGCCCATTCTGGTTCGATTTCAAGTCGAGCCTTTTCTCCTTTACTCATAGTCAAGAGTGCTTCATCCCACTAAAGGCAAGAACATAAAATCAATGCTAGAGATATAATTTTACAAAATGTGCGCGTTATAACTGGGGGGAGGGCACATAACCTAGCCGGATTCAGTGGGAAATTAAACACCTGTGATCTTTTTTTTTTTCCTAAAGGTTTTTTAAAAAATATTTATTTATTCCCTTTTGTTGCCCTTGTTGTTTTATTGTTGAAGTTATTATTATTGATGTCATTGTTGTTGGATAGGACAGAGAGAAATGGAGAGGGGAGGGGAAGACAGAGAGAGGGAGAGAAAGACAGACACCTGCAGACCTGCTTCACCACCTGTGAAGCGACTCCCCTGCAGGTGGGGAGCCGGGGTTCGAACCGGGATCCTTACGCCGGTCCTTGTGCTTGGCGCCACGTGCGCTTAACCTGCTGCGCTACCGCCCGACTCCCTATACCTGTGATCTTATAACCTTGTCAGCTGTCTAATCACAGATTAGATCACTGTCGTCTTTGTCCTTTCGTTCATCACAGAGAGGGTACCATATACATTTCAATGTGATGTTGAACTCCACTTGATGTAGCTGCATTATCCCAGCACACCATGCAGTATGCATAAAGCCAGCTTGCTATCAGCTCTAGCACACACTGCTGTACTCACGTAGAAAGAGAAAACCAATGTAATTAGTTTACTTACAGAAATAACAAGGACTCATTGTAGCAGGTCCTGAGGCACCTTCTATATAAACTGCAGCTGGGGCAGAGCCTCGAGGTGGAGCAAAAATCACAGTGTTCAGAACTGGGCGCCTACCACCTGAGCACACTGCCCCACATGCATCCCGCTGCCTGCCCCTGGCGCTGTGCCGTGCCACACCTAAGCCGTGCTCTGGACTTCCTCCCGCTGAATCATAATCTTTATTATCCACAATTAAAATTTCTGAATCAAAGATGATTTTCGTACAAAACCAAGGTTTCTATAGTGTTGCATTTTGTCCAAAATTGGATCTTACAGCCAAATACCAAATGGCTCAGTAAACACATGGGAGGATGCAGAGCTAAAAGTTGCAGAAACTGACTCGAAGAAAAACTAGCTCTAGAGAAAAGCCCAAGCTGGTCTGCAGCAGCGAGTCTGCATACTCACAGCAGTTAGGTCATTCCTGACCAGACTGCGTCTAGGAAGTCAGTCTGACAGAGAGCTACTCTGCAACACAGAGAGGCAGAGCGCACACAGCACCACAGGCAAGGACCGAGCCCCGGGTCCCCTCCTGTAGGGGAACTGCAAGAGCAGCGAAGTCCTGAGCAAAGACTGAAGTGATTTTTTCTCCCTCTTAATGTCTGTCTCTATCAAAAAAAGGAAAACTAGGAACTGCCACCAGGAACCGTGAATTCCTTGTGCAAGCACTGGAACACCTAGAGATAACCCCAGTGGTAACTTAAGAAAAAAGGAAGGGGGTCGGGGAGTCGGGTGGTGGCGCAGTGGGTTAAGCGCACATGGTGCAAAGCGCAAGGATCCCGGTTCGAGCCCCCGGCTCCCCACCTATAGGGGAGTCGCTTCACAGGCAGTGAAGCAGGTCTGCAGGTGTCTGTCTTTCTCTCCCCCTCTCTGTCTTCCCCTCCCCTCTCCATTTCTCTCTGTCCTATCCAACAACAAACATCAACAACAACAATAACCACAACAAGGGCAACAAAAGGGGGAAAAATGGCCTCCAGGAGCAGTGGATTCATGGTGCAGGCACCGACCCCCAGCAATAGCCCAGGAAGCAAATAAAGAAAAGAAGGCTTTATTACTTGCTCTGTGTGTTTTAAATTGCTCATTTAATGTAAAAACCTTGTTGGGGGCTATGCTAGCCATATTCCTTTCTCTCTTAAAGACTATTTATTAATGAGAAAGATGGGAGGAGAGAGAAAGCAGCAGACATCACTCTGGGGACCTCACGCACCGAGTCCAGCGCATTACCATCCTCCCCCACTGTTGTCCTTTATTTCCTGCGTGAGTAATGACCTGGCAGCAACAGCACCCAGCTTGTCCAAACTTATATCCCCAATTGTAATTCTTTATGGCATCAAGGCACAAAACAGCATTTGTCAGAATATCTTCTGATTCAGTGACATTTTCTACTTACTCCTCTGATAACTTTGCCTATTCCAACCTTAAAACTTAAAGGCTTGGCACTTTTCTTCTTCTTTGAACCTATAAAACAGATTTCCCTTCTAATTAATCATGAAATTATGTTCTAGTGGAAAAACACAGTAATTTCAATCTCTGGTTTGACTCCTGAAGTTACAACATTCATTTGAAAGGAAGCAAAGCTCAGAGAGCCAAATGGAAAAAAAAAAAAAAAAGATAAAGATAAATCTGGATGTAAAAGTAACTCGGTTAACAGCCAGCAAGGTCACTCACTCACTCGCTACATCATGAGACCCCAGGCTGGCTACCTGGCACTGAATACGACAGAAGCGACAGAAGCATGCTCTTGGCTCATTTAAAACAAAACAAAAAGCAGTACTGTCACCACCAGGACTTCACTGGTATGGACTGATTTCTCCAGCTAGAGAGGGAAACACATCATAGCATGAAGCTTTTCCCAGTGAGGTCGGAGGTGGGCTTGAACCTGGATCGCAAACATGACCAAAGTGGTGTGATGTCTCAGTAAGCCATTCTGCGTCACCCCCCCTCCAGAAAATCTTAAAAACAGAAATGATCTAAACAGGAGAGGAAAATATTTGAATTACCAGAGCAGTGCTCAGCTCTGGCTTACTGTGGTGCACAATGGATTGAACCTGGGACTCTGGAGCCTCGGGAACAGGAGTCTATTTGCATAACCATTATGCTATCCACCCCGCCAGAAAATTTAGACTTATACCATTTCAACCAGCACACTAGTCTTTCTTTTTTTAATATATCTCGTCTGATGGTGGTACACCCAGTAGAGCGCACACACTATGCTATGCGTGAAGAATCAGGTTCAAGTCCCTGGTCTCGCACCTGCAGTAGGAAAACACCGTAAGTTGTGAAGCAGCGCTGCTTCACGTGCTCTCTCTGCCTCTACTTCTCTTTGTCTCTATCAGGAAAATGACACAGAGAGGGAGAAAGAGAAAGATCAAAAGTTTTATTTGTTCAGCCCACAGTGAACTGAAGATTTCTTTGAAATAAATCAGATGCAAAAGACTTCTGGGAAATGCCAATCAAGGAAATAGGGGCTGTCTATACTCAACACACAAGTATTTTTGCTATGCCTTAAAGTCAGAAGAGCACATTCAGACTTACTTGTTTGAATATTAGTATCAAAGACGGTCCCGTCCTGGAGTGTTCCTGTATACCAACAGTGAACAACATCTCCCTTCTTTGGAAAGTTGGTTTTATCTCCTTTTTTCAGTATAGATTTTGTATATTTTGGTGGACCCTGAAAATCGTAGCACAGTTACTCACGCCATTTATTTGTTCATTTTGCAGACAGAACACTGCTCAGTCTCGGCTTGTGGTACTGGGGACTTAACCTGGAACCTCCCTCAGGCGCACTTCCTAACAAAGCTACAGAACCTAGATACAGACCAGGGCTCAAGGGACAGGGCACATGGGCACGCATCCAGAACCGGGGGCTCGAACCTGGGTCATTGCATATTGTAACGTGCGCTCAACCAGGTGCACCACCACCTGGCCCCTCTCAATTTCTATATCAAAAAAGAAACAATTGGGCAGGGGGAAGAATGGAGGGAGTTGAGGATTTGCAGTACAGGTACTGAGCCCCAGTAATACCTTGATGGCAAAAATAAAAAAGTCGGGGCCGGATGGTGGTGCGCCTGGTTGAGCAGTGTATTATAACATGCAAGGACCTGGGTTTGAGTCCCCAGTCCCCACCTGTAGGAGGAAAGCTTTGCGAGTGGTGAAGTAGTGCTGCAGGGGTCTCTCTCCCTCACTGGATTTCTGGCTGTGTCTATCCAGTAAATAAAGATAAAAAAAGTCACAGCACAAATGACTTGGATTTTTATAAGAGGGAGATAGACTAGAGCACATTTTGTGCTTAAACAGGCTGATTTTTTTTTTTTTTTGAGAAGGGGGTGAGAAGGGGGTGTGGCAGTGACAGGGTCTTGCTGAAACATGGCCGCACTGCTCTGCAGCTCGGAAGCTTCCCCTCGTATAAGGGATTTGGATTCCCGTGGTGGTGGGGCTCCTCCAATCTGGGCCATGAGCAAGGGAAGGCCGACATCATACTGGGCAACCACCAATCTTCTGACCCCTGTCCCGCTCAGACACGCGAGGCAGGTGCTGTGGTGCCGGAGGACGTTCTGCGTTCTGATACTGCACTGTCTCTACCTGTATGTCTCCCTAGCTCCGAACAAGTGGCCTTGAGCGATGAAACGAGGCCCAGCTCCATGTGAAAAAGGCTGACATCAAAACATGGAAATCATGGTGACAAGCACATCTTCAGTAGAGAATTCACTAAAGCTAAAAAGACTAAGGAGCATTCAGCTATATAAGGAATGTGTCTTCTTAAACTCTCACTATAATATACACGCACATACGTGTACACGTACAGAATATTAAAAACATTTTAATATCATATATATATATGCGTGAGCTGAGCCCTCACGCGTGCGCAGTTTTCAGTTCCCAGGCCACGTTTTTTCATTCATATAGACCAAGAGAAGAGTCCATCGAGGGCTTGAGCCGGGCCACACACGTAGCAAGACAAGTCCTGCCTGATGATGCGGCTTTCTGCCCCACACACTACAGGACAGTGCACAGTGGGAGGCCAGACCAAGGGGCCAGAAACCCACTGCGCAACCGGCTCAACGCGTGCCTCGCCACTTGGTCCGCCGACCCTGACTCGGTGTCACCTCCTCTCCTCGAAGGTGATGAGGCAGGTAAGGAATCTGCCACAGAGCTCATGAGTTGAGAAGGACCCCAAAGATCCCACTCCTTCCACGCCGTCCATTTGCCTCAGACAACAATGAAATCGTACTTAACTCCTTTGATGCTGACGGCTAGAATATAGGCTCGTTATCTAGTAAGCTCCATCTGTGTGTTAGTGCCTGGCAAGGTTTGCGATACTTTGCAGGTAACTTTTAACTAGCACTATTCTGTGGAGTAGTTACTATGGTCTCTACCTCATAAACAGACCAAGTGGTTAAGGGACTTGCCTACAACTTCTAAGCAGATGAATAGCCCTTGAAATCACGCACCCTGGAGATAAACTTTGTCCTCTTAACCCCTTCACTACTTCTTAGTCAGCTATCCAAAATCAGGTATGAGCAATCCTTTTCCTACTTCCACTCACTCAGCCTTACAGTGACCTTCTCACCATCCAGCTTTTATAGAGAATGCAGGTATAATGCTTGCCCTGGGCATACAGGCTGCCCCAACTCAGAGTCCAGGCGGCCTCCCCCGTCAGACCAGACCACATCTACAGCCCGAGTCTCAGTAATGTGACCTATGTAGGGAAGCAGCAGGCTCCTTCTCGACATTCACTTACTTCAGTAACGCGAATCTGAACGTTTAGGCGGGAGGACAGCCTGTGCCGCCAGCTTGTTGGGATAAAGCTTAAAGGTGCTGTGGCTTCACAGGGGCACAGTGAACGAGGCTTTGGACTCAGAAGCGTGAGGTCGTAAGTGAGCACTAGAATCGCCTGTGCCAGTGACGCCCCAGTTCTTTATACCTTGCCCCCTTTGCTAGTTCATGAATCTTAAAAGAAATAAAATTAAGGGAGTCGGGCTGTAGCGCAGCGGGTTAAGCTCAGGTGGCGCAAAGCATAAGGACCGGCATAAGGATCCCGGTTCAAACCCCGGCTCCCCACCTGCAGGGGAGTCGCTTCACAGGCGGTGAAGCAGATCTGCAGGTGTCTGTCTTTCTCTCCTCCTTTCTGTCTTCCCCGCCTCTCTCCATTTCTCTCTGTCCTATCCAACAACGACAACAACAATCATAACGACAACAATAAAACAACAAGGGCAACAAAAGGGAATAAAAAAAAAATTAAAAAAAAAAAAAAAGAAATAAAATTAAAAAAATAGTGGGGGTTGTATTGCTAAATGGGAATCTGGGGAATGTTATGCATGTAAAAAAAAAAAAAAAAAAGAAGTAGAAACGCAAAGCAGAAATAGACTGAGTTTGGAGTATGGCACCAAAGTAAGAAAGCAGAAGTGCACTAGAGTTTGCAGTGAGTACCTCCCTAACACTTCCTCTCCAGTTTTCCAAGCTTTGGGTCCATGATTGCTCAACAATTTGTTTGGCTTTGTATGTTAACTCTCTTTTCAGTCACCAGGTTCCAGGTGTCATCAGGATGCCGGCCAGACTTCCCTGGACTGAAGACCCCACCAATGTGTCCTGGAGCTCAGCTTCCCCAGAGACCCATCCTACTAGGGAAAGAGAGAGGCAGACTGGGAGTATGGACCGACCAGTCAACGCCCATGTTCAGCGAGGAAGCAATTACAGAAGCCAGACCTTCTACCTTCTGCAACCCTCAATGACCCTGGGTCCATGCTCCCAGAGGGATAGAGAATGGGAAAGCTATCAGGGGAGGGGGTGGGTTATGGAGATTGGGTGGCGGGAATTCTGTGGAGTTGTACCCCTCCTACCCTACGGTTTTGTTAATTAATCCTTTCTTTAATTAAAAAAAAAAAAAATCCTATTTTAAGTGTGTTTAGAAACAGTAAGAAAAAAAATCTTCATGAAGAAGTAGCACGAGGGCCGAGGAGACAACATATTGGTTATGCAAAAGCCCTTTCATGTTTGAGGCTCTGGGGCCCCAAATCCAACCTCTGGCGTACCACCATCAGCCAGAGTTGAACAGGGCCCCGGCATCGAACTCTCCCTGAGTGCACGTTACAGTGTGCAAGGACCGGGGTCTGCAGGTCCCCACCTGCAGGGGGGGGAAGCTTCACAAGTGGGGAAGCAGGGCTGTAGATGGCTACCTCTCTCCCTGTCTCCCCTTCCCTCTTAATTTCTAGCTGTCTCTAGCCAACAAATATAGATAAAAAATAAAAAGTAGCATTAAGATACAGTTTTAAAACGGTTATGCAAAGAGACTCTTACACCTAAGGCTCCAAAGTCCCAGGGTCCATCCCCCACACCACCAGCAGCTGAAGCTGAAAGGTGCTCAGGTTAAAAAAAAAAAAAGGGCAGCATGCTGAAGATGACCCTCTATTAACGGCTCTAAGTAGCTATCCTCAGCTCTACTAGGTGGTCCATCTGCAGTGCAAGGTGATACCTGGCTCAAGCCTTCAAATCAAAACAAAAACTAGGAGGGGAAAGGTGAGACTGATCGACCCGTACCTTGCAGCCAGGCCCGAACTGCTTTTCTTGCCAAGGACACTGTGTGTAGTAGGAAAAGCTAAACATAATCAAAGTGAAGTTTGCTGCCGTCCAACCTGGCCATCGAATCAGTATCTTAAAATAACCTTTAAAGTGCGCGTCGGGCACAGGGACCGTCTACAATCCAAAGTGGAGGGGGTTCACAGCACAGGAGCAGTTAGTTAAGTATTTCTCTCTCCCGGCTCAGAACTAGTCCCAGGAAGCACATGCTCTTCTCAAATCACCACGCGAACGCTGTGTACAGACCTCCTCCGCAGCCTCTTCCAGTTTGGTTTCTTTGGGTTTGTCGTCATGGAGCTTCGCGCTCTTCACCTGCTCAGACACTTTACCGAGACTCTCAGTCCCCCTGAAACGCTGTGGGGAGAGCGTTAGCACTGATCACACTCGGGGCAGGACGACAGGACGGCAGGACGACAGGACTCCCGGCTGCGTGGGCATCTACACTACAGGTACAGGCCGTGTGACTCACAGGGAATGGAGGGGCTGCTGAGGCTAGAGGCTCTTACACCAGAAAAGACAGTCGACAAGTCAGAGCCCAGAAATGAGTTCACAGTGTCAGTTCTGAAGCAAGAGATAGCAGCGTGAGAGAGGTGGGCAGACTCGAGAGACGAGCATCATTCAAACAACTTCTGAACAGACTCTTTTCCCTGTGGACCCAGACCCAGTCTCTCGCCCGTCCGCCCTGCCATTCTGCCGAAGAGCCTCGACAGGCCTGACCGTTCACGATTCGTGAAAGGCAGACGGGGACACGTCAGCACATTGCACACGCAAGTGCATTTCAACGCTGGTGAGCCGTGGCGCCAGGCTGTGCACCGACACTCAGGTTCGAGCCCCCTGGTCTCCGCCCGCCATGGCAGCGTCACCGTCATGAAGCAAGTGCCGCAGCCGTTTCTCCCTCTCCGCCCCCAGCCCGTTTCTCTCGGTCCCATCGGAGGGAAGGACGGAAAGGGAAGACGAGGGAAAAACGGCAGCCGGCAGCAGTGGATCCGTGTGCAGGCGCCCGCCAAGACCCAGTGATGACCCTGCTGGAAATGCGAGACAGACAGACAGGCAGGCAGGCAGGCAGGCAGGCAGCTGTGGGCATGCTGAGTGCTGAGTGACGGTGCTTCTTGGTCCTCCCACCCCCATCACTGAACCACAGAACGAGGTGACATGCGGGTAGCGACACATAGCAACACTCACCCTCGTCTCAAAAAGATGGTTATAGGCTGTCACCAGGTGGTCCTTGTTCGCTGTCTTGGCCACGTTTTTAATGTTTCCCAACAACTTGTGTTCTGCGAGAAACTGAAGGGGAAAAAGAGAACGCTGGCCAGCTACTCAGAACACGATGTTCCGCACGCAAGGAGGGTGGCTTATCCGCAGCGATGAAGGAGGCTAAGGCACTGGCACTCGCTCCCAACGAGATTTAAGGAGGACGGAACAGAGGGTTGACAGGAATGACGCGCGAGGCAAGAACCACTAGCAGGAGGAGCTGCCGCTCTCTGAAACAGAACCGGGGACACTTGCTGCTCTTTCCTGAGGGGCTGCAAGTCGAAGAGCGTGAAATCGAAGATCGACTAAGAACCGTCCCGCAAGGCACCCGGACACAAAAAAGAATCTACAGCTCAAGAGCTAAGGGCCTGGGTGGTGGCGCACCTGGGTGAGCGCCCGCTACAGTGCGCAAGGACCTGGGTTCGAGCCCCCGGCTCCCCACCTGCAGGGGGAAGCATCCTGAGTGGCGAAGCAGGGCTGCAGGTGTCTCTCTCTCCCCCATTCCTCTCGATTTCTGGCTGTCTCTATCCAATAAATAAATAAAGATAATAAAAAAAAAATTAAACAGGGAGTCAGGCGGTGGCACAGCGGGTTAAGCGCACTTGGCGTGAAGCACAAGGATCCCGGGTTCGAGCCCCCGGCTCCCCACCTGCAGGGGAGTCGCTTCCCAGGCGGTGAAGCAGGTCTGCAGGTGTCTGTCTTTCCCCCACCTCTTGATTTCTCTCTGTCCTATCCAACGACAACAGACATCAGTAACAACAATAAGAACTACAACAATAAGGGCAACAAAAGGAAAATTTTTTTTTTTAAGTGTATTATCCTCGTCTTGGCAAGTAATCACCAAGGATTACGCTTACTATGTACGCAGCGGGGCTGGGGGTCTCTGTCTCCCCTCCCTCTCCATGTCTCGCTGTCCTATGCAGCAGAGGTAGTTAGGAAATGAAAAAAAAACAGTCGTGCAAAACAAAACAAAATAAACTGTCCGCAGGGGATCGCACCCAGCATTCTTTTGAGTTTGTTTTTTATATTTATTTTCCCTGCTGATGCCCTTGTTTTACTGTTGTTATTGATGTCGTCGTTGTTGGACAGGACAGAGAGAAATGGAGAGAGGAGGGGAAGACAGAGAGGGGGAGAGACAGACAGACACCTGCAGACCTGCTTCGCCGCCTGGGAAGCGACTCCCCTGCAGGTGGGGAGCCGGGGCTCGAACCCGGGATCCTCACGCCGGTCCCTGCGCCACCGCCCGGCCCCCCACGCCCCGGGTGCTCGGCCGATGTGCCCCGCGCCACCGCGCGCCCGGGCCTCCCCGGCGCCTCCCGCCCGCCGCCGCCGCCGCCGCCGCAGCGACACGGGGCCCGGGCGGCCGCCACTCGCGGGGCTGCACACTGCGGCTGTCCCGGGCCGGCCGCCCCGCCCCAGGTACCGAGTCCGAAGCGTGGTCCTGCAGGAACTTGATGATGTCCTTCTTGGGCAGCTGCTCGCTGCGCAGTTGCTCCGTCGTCCAGGCCCGCTGGGGAACGGCCGCCGCCATCTTCCCGCCGCCGCTGCCAGGCTGAGACGTCCCCCCCGCCCCCCGCCCCCCGCCCCGGGGGTTTCGGCATCACGCCGCCAGGGGGCGGGGCCCGGCCGCTGAATTCGACGTCACGGGGCCAGGGGAAGGGGGCGGGGCCTTGGACGTATCACACCTCCAGGAGGCGGGGCCAGGCCGCTGAGTGCGACGTCACGGGGCCAGGGGGCGGGGCCCGGCCGCTGAATTCGACGTCACGGGGAAGGGGGCGGGGCCTGGGCGTAGGGCTGTGCCATGCCGCCAGGGGGCGGGGCCAGGCCGCTGAGTGCGACGTCACGGGGCAGAGGGCGGGGCCTGGGCCTAGGGCTGTGTCACGCCGCCAGGGGCCGGGGCCAGGCCGCTGAGTTCGACGTCACGGGACAGGGGGCGGGGCCTGTGACGTGTCACACCGCCAGGGGGCGGGGCCAGGCTGCTGGATTCGACGTCAGGGGCGGGGCCTGAGCCTAGGGCTGTCTCGCCGCTAGGGGCGGGGCCCCGACCGCTGAATTCGACGTCATGGAGCCAGGGGGCAAGGCCTGAGCCTGGGGCTGTGTCTCGCCGCTAGGGGCGGGGACCGCCGCTGAATTTGACGTCACGGGACCAGGGGGCGGGGCCTGGGGCTAGGGCTGTGTCACGCCCCTAGGGGACGGGGCCCCGGCCGCTGAATTCAATGTCAGGGTGCTAGGGGCTGCGCCTGAACAGCTGGTTTCGCATCACACCTCCAGGGGGCGGGGCCTGGGCTGCGGGTTTGGGCCTTTGAGTCCCGTCGAGGGGCGGGGCCTGGACAACAGGCTTAGGCGTCCCGCTGCCCAGGGCGGGGCCTAGATCTGAGGTTTTGGGCGTCATGCCGCCATAGGGTATGCCGGGGACTGCGGGCTTTGGCGTCACGCAGCCTGGGGTCGAGGCAGGGCGGGATCTGGGCCAGGGCTTTGCGTTCTGTCGTCAGGGGGTGGGGCCTGGTCCACAGCTGTTGCGTCACGCCTCAAGGGGCGTGGCCTTGACGCGTTTCCGTCACGTCGCGGGGGGCGTGGCCCGGACGCCCTTCCGTCAGGTCCCTGGGGGTTCTGGGCGTGGCCTGGGACTCGAGTTTGCGTCATGCCGCCAGGGGGCGTGGCCTTAACCGGCATGCAGTTCGCGGGCGAGACGTCCCTCACGTGACTGTGCGGCTCTGGCATCCTGTGCTGTGCGGGCTGATCGGGGCGGCAGGGCCAGCCGTGTCTGCGGGCCCAGAGTCAACGCGGGTAGCAGGCGAGCCGCCTCCTCGCCATTATCAGCCGTAGACTAGCAGACTGAGAGAGGCGGGTGGCGGGGTCACAGACCCCCTGCGGCCTGCTGCCCCACTCGAGATTCCTTCCCCCTAGCAGGTGGGGACTGGGGGCTCGAACCCGGGCCCTGGCCAGGTGGGGCCCGTCCCTTTCCCTTCCGACTGAGCAAAAGGAAGGAGCCGACAAAGAGCGAGGCCATCGGCCGCTCAGCGCCACTGAGTCGCTTCGCAGTCACGTGAACGCCCTCCGCCTTCCGGTTCTCCCTCCCTCGGGCCGCGCGCTGACTCACGGGAACCGGAAGTGAGGCGCCGCGGGAGGAAGGGAAACAGCGGCCCGGGGAGCGACTTCCGCTCGGCTTCCGGAAAGGCCGCCCCTCCGGGTCTCCCGCCGACGGGGAGCGGCGGGGAGGTGCCCCCGGGGCGCCGCGAGCGAGCGTCATGAGCGGGCGGCCGAGGACGCTGCCGCGGACGTGGGGCTCCGGGCCGTGCTTGCCGCCGCCGCCGCGGGCCGAGGGCCGCCCCCCGGCGGACGGGGACGGCGACGCGGGCGGCTTCTGCCCGGCGGCCGGCGCGCTGTGGATCTACCCCACGCAGTGCCCGGTGCGCGACTACCAGCTGCGCATGGCGGGCGCCGCGCTGCTGCGCAACACGCTGCTCTGCCTGCCCACCGGGCTGGGCAAGACGTTCGTGGCCGCCGTGGTCATGTACAACTTCTACCGCTGGTTCCCGGCCGGCAAGGTGGTGTTCCTGGCGCCCAGCAGGCCGCTCGTGGCGCAGCAGATGGAGGCCTGCTTCCGCGTCATGGGCATCCCGCGCGCGCACATGGCCCAGGTGACAGGTTCGAGCCCGCGTCCCCCCGCCTGCCTGCCGGGGTGGCTGGAGGGGGCAGCAGGGGGCTCCGTCTGTCCGTCTGTCTGTCTCTCCGTCTCTCTCCTCTCTCGGTTTCTTTTCCATTTTATTTTCTCTCGTGTCGCCCCTGTTTCATTGTTGTTGTAGTTGTTGATGTCGTCGTTGTTGTTGGATCGGACAGAGAGACATGGAGAGAGAGGAGGGGAAGACGGAGAGGGGGGAGAGACAGACAGACACCTGCAGACCTGCTGCACCGCCTGGGCAGCGACGCCCCTGCAGGTGGGGGGCCGGGGGCTGGAACCGGGATCCTTATGCCGGTCCCTGCGCTTGTGCTTTGCGCCCCCTGCGCTTAACCCGCAGTGCCACCAAAGACCCCCCCATCTTTTTCTTTATGTTTATTTTATTTATTCATTCCCTTTTGTTGCCCTTGTTGTTTTATTGTTGTAGTTATTATTGATGTTGCTGTTGTTGGACAGGACAGAGAGACATGGAGAGAGGAGGGGAAGACAGAGACGGGGAGAGACAGACAGACAGACACCTGCAGACCTGCTGCACCGCCTGGGCAGCGACGCCCCTGCAGGCGGGGAGCCGGGGGCTCGAACCGGGATCCTGACTCCGCGCTGCTTACGCTTTGTGCCATGGGCGCTTAACTCGCTGCGCTACCGCCCGACCCTCTTATTTAACTTTTTTTAGAAATCTTTTTCTCTCTTTATTCCCTTTTTTTGTTGCCTTTGTCGTTTATCATTGTTGTTGTTATTGCTGTCGCCCAAAGCCCGACTCCCCATCTTTTTCTTTATTTTATTTTATTTATTTATTCCCTTTTGCTGCCCTTGTTTTATTGTTGTAGTTATTATTATTGTTGTCATTGTTGTTGGACAGGACAGAGAGACATGGAGAGAGGAGGGGAAGACAGAGAGGGGGAGAGACAGACAGACACCTGCAGACCTGCTTCACCGCCTGTGAAGCGACTCCCCTGCAGGTGGGGAGCCGGGGCTCGAACCGGGATCCTCACGCCGGTCCCTGCGCTTCTCGCCCCCCGCGCTCAGCCCGCCGCGGCCGTAGAAACACTCGTGTGGAAAGATCCTCGGGGACCGAGTGGTGGCGCAGCTGGCTCGGCGCGCACGTGGAGGCCCCGGGTTCGAGCCCTGCCCCAGCTGGAGCCTGGAGGAAGCGTCGGGGGCGCTGGAGCGGGCCGGGCCGGGCCGGCTCTCCCGGGCAGGGGGCAGGGGGCAGGGGGCGGGGTCGGGGTCGGCGTGCGCAGGCCCCGGGTTCGAGCCCCGGCGGTGGGGCCCCCACCGCAGCGGAAGGAGGGCGGCGGGCTGCCGTGCGGCTGGGTGCGGGGTGCGGGGTGCGAGCGACGCCTCTCCTCGCAGGCGCCACCCCGGCGGGCAGCAGGCGGCAGCTGTGGCGCGGCCGCGTCCTCTTCCTCACCCCGCAGGTCCTGGCCAACGACCTCGCGCGCGGGGCCTGTCCGGCCGCCGCCGTCAAGTGTCTGGTGGTGGACGAGGCGCACCGGGCGCTGGGGAACCACGCGTACTGCCAGGTGCGTGCTGCGGGCCGGCCGGGTGCTGCCGGGTCAGATGCCGGGTCAGATGCCGGGTGCTGCAGGGTGACGCCGGGTGCTGCCGGGTGATGCAGGGTGACGCCGGGCACTGCAGGGTGACGCCGGGCGCTGCAGGGTGACGCCGGGCACTGCAGGGTGACGCCGGGCACTGCAGGGTGCTGCCGGGTGATGCAGGGTGACGCCGGGCACTGCAGGGTGACGCCGGGCGCTGCAGGGTGACGCCGGGCACTGCAGGGTGACGCCGGGCACTGCAGGGTGCTGCCGGGTGATGCAGGGTGACGCCGGGCACTGCAGGGTGACGCCGGGCGCTGCAGGGTGACGCCGGGCACTGCAGGGTGCTGCCGGGCGCTGCAGGGTGACGCCGGGCGCTGCAGGGTGCTGCCGGGTGATGCAGGGTGACGCCGGGCACTGCAGGGTGACGCCGGGCGCTGCAGGGTGACGCCGGGCACTGCAGGGTGCTGCCGGGCGCTGCAGGGTGACGCCGGGCGCTGCAGGGCGACGCCGGGCGCTGCAGGGTGATGCCGGGTACTGCTGGGCACCGCAGGGTGACGCGGGGCGGGGCCGGGCCGCGGCGGGAGGGGCGGGCAGAGGCCCCAGTCCCGCTTGCCGGGTGCCATCGTGCGGTGCATCCCGTGACCTGCGGGGGCTGAGCTCCGCCGCGTTCCCTCCCTCGGTTCCCCAGTCCTCTGCTGAAGTCGAGGATGGTGTCAGTGTGAACGGATGTTTGGCGGGGCCTTCAGGTGCTTCACACCTAGTTCTGAGCAGCCGGCACCGGCATCGCCACGTTTCCTGCACGAGGAACTGAACTTGGCACCTCCTGCTCCAGGGCTCAGTGTCTAACCCGCAGCACCGACTCCTGACGCCGTGTAAGGCGTGTTGTCTGCAGCGCTGGGCCCATCCCAGTGCAATCCAGCACCCTTGGGCCTGACCCCCCCCCCCCCCCCAGTTCTTTGTATTTCAGGTAGAGAGCTAGGGACAGTCAAAGATGGAGGGGGGTTCACCATGCCACCACGCCACCACGCCACCCTCCGGGGAACGGCGCCTGGCACCGGGTACTCCCCTGTGGCGATGGGTCTTACCTGGAACTTCATGCATGGCAAGGTATGTGCCTTGCTGGCTGAGCTATCTCCCAGCTGTGAATAGGCTACTCTAACTATGGGATCTGTTTTGTAGATTTCTCAGCTGCTATTCATTTATCTTGAAAGTGCTTCTCACGTAGTCAGGGAAGCTAGAGTGCGTGGCTTGTGTGCCCGAGACTCAAATGCTGTAGGGTATAGAACCCCAAAAGTTTATTCTACTGGTGTCTAGTCCGAGCCTGAATCGTTTGCTCTTGCCGTCGACACTCTGAAGAGAGGGTAACGAAAAGGGAACATTGAGGCGGCTCGCTTAAGTTACCGTGGTCACTTTGTTTTAAAGGTCGTGAGAGAACTCGTCAAATACACAAGCCACTTCAGGATCTTGGCTCTTAGCGCTACACCGGGCAGCGACATGAAGGTGAGTCCGACCTCTTGCTGCTCATTCCCATTCAGCAGAGTAGAAGCGCTCATGTCCGGCCGCGGCAGCTCTCTAGGGTTGCTCTTGGCATGAAGGCTTCACGGTGTCCTGAAGACGCATTTTGTTTTCTTCTCCAGTTGCAGGGATTTTCTGCCTGAGCAGTTCTCTTACTTCAAGACACATAAAAATCACCAGAAACTGTTTATGGGAAGTAATCACCACCAGGGTTGTTTCTGGGGTTCAGTGTCTGCAGGATGGATCCGCTGTTGGCAGCAGCCCTTTCTTTTCTTTCTGTCAGTCAGTCAGCTTTCCCACTTTCTCTTTCTTAGATAGGACAAAGTAAAATTGAGAGGGGAGAGAAAGGGAAGCACCTGCAGATCTGATTCACAGATCTGCCAACAGACCAGATATTTTTATTCCAGTTTCTTTTTTGTTTAGTCACTGGGGCTTCACTGAGGTTTTGTACCTGCCCAGTTCCATGAGTCCTAGTCTCTTAACAGACAGCGTAAGAGACAAAGAGAAAGAGACACACACCACCACACTGCTCCACTGCTGACGAAGCTTTCCCTTGTGGCTGCTGCCTTACACCTGTGCTCTCAGCCAGGCAGCCTGTACTCTGTGGGTCCAGCCAGCTCATCCATCAGTCCAGCTTCTTTTTTCTTGCTTTGTTTTTTCTTTGTTTTTGTCTTTGCCTCCAGGGTTATCACTGGGGCTCAGTGCCAGTACTAGAATCCACTGCTCCTGGTGACTATTTTTCCATTTTATTGGACAGGACAGAGAAATAGAGGAGTGGGGGATAGAGGGAGAGAGGAAAAAGAGGCCTTCAGCCCTGCTTCACCACTTGTAAAGTTTCTCCCCTGGAGGTGGGGAGCCGGGGGCTCGAACTGGGAGCTTTGTACTATGTGCACTTAACCCAGTGTGCTACTGCCTTGCCCCCTACTCCACTTCCTTAATTTTATAATAAAATGACTTTAAAGCTTTGAGGGAATGAGATGTGACACCCCCTCCCCCATACTAATTTCTGTCCATTAGTTGTAGCAAGACTAACTGCTGTTCACACACACGCACACCGTAGTAAGAAATATATGTAGGGGTTGGTGTGTGTGTGTGTGTGTGTGTGTGTGTGTTTCCCTAGAGCACTGCTCAGCTCTGGCTGATGGTGCCAGGGATTGAACCTGAGACTTGGGAGCCTCAGGCATATGGAGTCTGTTTGCATAACCGTTATACTATCTGCCCCCGCCTGTAAGAAACATATTTGTTAGAGAAGGGGGAAATCTGGATTGTAGTTCTGTGATGATTTGGGGGCTTACTTTGTACTCTAAATCCCTTTCTCACCCTTGGAAACTGCACAGAACATTTGAAGTCCTTGTTGCACATTCATTGATAGTCTGATTCCTTGGAAGCTTGGCTTGAAGAACTATTAGTATATGCAAGGAAAGTATTTCAGAAGTCTTACACCATTCTGCTGCTCCTGGCATAACTTAGAGTTTCGTTTTGAAAAGCATTGAATGCAGAGCCAAGCGATCGTCATCTGGCAGCACACTTTCCCATGATGGAAACCCTAGTTTGAGTTCCCGGCCTCATGTAAGGGTGGCCCGTGTGCAGTAAGAGAAGCTTCGTGAATGGTGAAGGAGTGCTGTGGTGTCCTTCCTTCTCTGTCCTTGTCTGTCTTGCTATATCTGAAATTAGGAAGGACAAGGAGAAAGTCTATTGAGAGTAGTGGCACTGCCGATGTGAGGTCTGGTGGTGGGGGGATCGATCTGGGTTATAATGTTTTAAATTTGTACTGGTGTTTTACTAAGGATGTAAACAGAGAAGTTTAGAATGTGATTTGATTCTATTTAATGTTTTGTAGGCTGTGCAGCAGGTTATTACTAACCTACTAATTGGCCAGATAGAACTTCGCTCTGAAGAGTCTCCTGATATTTTGCCTTATTCTCATGAAAGACGAGTTGAAAAAATAGTTGTTCCCCTTGGTGAAGAACTTGCAGCTATCCAAAGGTCCTATCTCCAGGTAATTATTTTCATTGTACTTTAAGTTTTGACAAGCGGACTGATAATGTGATGATTTTCGTTAAGTGATTCAGGCTGTCACGGCCCAGGCTGTTGGCAGTGGTTAGAGCACCACACTTGCTTGTGTGAGGTCCCAGATGTGACCCTGCCATCACATGTGTCCCGTGTGGTGCTGAAGGGCTCACGGCTCTGTCCACTGTGTCATGTCTCAGGCCACCTCTTCACCCATAGTTATTGAAGGAGTGGAGTAGCCAGTGAAATGAAGGGTTCTCAGGTGTTTGGATTCAGTAGTCTGTGCCGACCCAGGTGCGGGACTTTGTGCGGGGCTCTGAAGCCGCACAGTGACCAAGCCAAAGGCCCCTCTGTCAGTATGTTGCCGTGCAGGGCGAGAAAGCAGGGGAGAGATACCTGGGATAAGGTTCCTTGCTATCTTTGCTGTAGCTGCTAAGATCTCATTGTGATCGTTGTTGTGCTGAAAATTCATTTCTATACAGATGTTACTTACAGAACTACTAATTATACATAAGGAGATAATAGTTTTTGGGAAAGAACCTATAGCAAGCGTAAAGCACATTTCTTTGATATTCACAGATCCTGGAAGCTTTTGCGAGCTGTTTGATCCAGAGGAATATTTTGATGCGGAGGGACATTGCCAATCTAACAAAGTATCAGATAATTTTAGCAAGAGATCAATTTAGGAAAAACCCATCTCCAAATATTTTGGTACGTATAATGAAATGCATTTTGATGATAGATACTGATTTTTTTTTTTTTACACAGAAGTAGGTTGATATATAAATGATGATGATGATGTGTGTGTGTGTGTGTGTGTGTGTGTGCGCGCGCACGCACTCATCAGTGATTGAGATACTACTTATGTAACTTGAAAAGCATGAAAAAGCTAGCAATGGCTTGAGTTTAAATGAATTTATCTTCTAACTTAAAGCATGGATGGGAACGTGGCGGGTTGTGGTACACCCGGTTAAGCACACACTCAGTGCATAAGAACCCGGGTTCAAGCCCCCGGTTCCCACCTGCAGGGACGTGCTGTGGACGTGTTTCTCTCTGGCCCTTTTTCTTCCCTCTCAGTTTCTCTGTCTATGCTGAGTTGATTAATTAATCAATCAGAATGATTTTTTAAATGCAATTTACACATCCAGAGCTTGATCGATGTAGTAGGTTCTTACTAAGTAGTTATGACAGTACAGATGATTATGTATATAATTTCCTCACGGAGAGGAGTGGGGGATGGGCATTGGCTGGTTGAACACACACGCACAAGGACCCGGATTCAAGCCCCCGGCCCCACCTACAGGTGGTGAAGAAGGTCTGCAGGTGTCTCTCTAGCTCCTCTAGCAATTTTTGGTTGTCTCTATCCAATAAATAAGTAAAAATAAGAAAAAGTTTAAAATATATACATGTTTATTTTAAAAAAGTAATAGTGCACGGTAAATATTTTACTTTTATATTTATTCACTTAAAGACATGTTTTGTGGGGGGCAGATAATAGCACACCTGGGAACGAAACATGTTACAGTGTTCAAGGACCCAGCTCCCAGCTCCCAGCGAGAAGCTTCCCAAATGGTGAGGCATTCATAGAAGTGTCTTTCCCTCTCTATCTTTTTATTAATTTTATTAGTGATTTAATAATGACTTAAGATTGTAAGATAACGGGTACACTTCCGCACAGTTCCCACCACCAGAGTTCCATATCTGGTCCCCTCCGTTGGAAGCTTCCCTATGCTTTATCCCTCTGGGAGGATAGACCAAAATTTTTTTTTTTTTTATATTTAATTTATTCCCTTTTGTTGCCCTTGTTGTTCTATTGTTGTAGTTATTATTGTTGTTGTCATCGTTGTTGGATAGGACAGAGTGAAACGGAGAGAGGAGGGGAAGACAGAGAGGGGGAGAGAAAGACAGACACCTGCAGACCTGCTTCACTGCCTGTGAAGCGACTCCCCTGCAGGTGGGGAGCCGGGGTTCGAACCGGGATCCTTATGCCGGTCCTTGTGCTTTGCGCCACCTGCGCTTAACCCGCTGCGCTACAGCCCGACTCCCCCCCTTTTTTTAAAAAAATATTTTTTTATTATCGTTATTTTGTTTGATAGAAACAACCAGAAATCAAGAGAGAATGAGGTGATAGAGGAGAGATGCAGAGAGACACCTGCGACACTACTTCACCTCTTGTAAAGCTTTCCCCCTGCAGGTGGGGACCAGGGACTTGAACCCAGGTCCTTGTGCACTGCAATGCATGTGCTCAACCAAGTGCACCACCACTGCACTCCTGACCAAAATTCTTTATGGGGTGCAGAGGGTGGGAGTTCTGGCTTCTGTAATTGCTGCACATGGGTGTTGGCAGGTGGACCTATACCCCCATCTCTGTTTCTCCCTCCCTCCCCTCTCCAGTTCTGACTCTGTCAGAAGTGTGTGGGTGGGTGTACAGTGTGTGTGTGTTTTGAATCAAGGAAAGAAGTGACAGGTAGTGTAGAAATACATTGGGGCCAGGTGGTGGCTCACCTGGTCAAGTGCTCACATGACAGTGTGCACGGCCTTAGGTTCGACCCCCAGCCCCCACCTGCAGGGGGAGCTTCACAAGTGGTGAAGCAGGGCTGCAAGTGGCTCCCTGTCTCTCCGTCTCTATTTCCCTCCCTTCTCAATTTGTCGCTCTTTATCCAATAATAAATGGATAAAAATATTATAAAAGAAAAGACATTGCACGCTTTTTTTTTAATATCCCGTTTATTCTGGGGTTTTTTGTTGCCATTGTTTTTTATTGTTGTAGTTACTTGTTGGTATGCATGAGACCCCTTCTGTTTCATTTGGTTTAAATCCCCCCTGCTTAACACTATTCTATTTACATAACCACTGCATTCTATTTACATAACTGCTGTTAACAAGTTCCACCCTCCCTCCAGGGCATTGGTTCAATCCCCACTGTTTCATGATATGTTTTTGCTCTGCCCCCTCTCCTTGTCACACCCTGATTTTCACCAGTCACTTTTCTCTCCACCCTCTCTATGTCACATCCTGTTCATGCCCTACTTGGGAAGTATATATAAAGACAGCATTGTTCGCTTTAGTTTAGTTTAGCTTAGCTCGGCCTAGATTGTGCTGCGTCCTGCATGAATAAAGAGATACTGCCTACAGCTCAACCATGAGTCCCTGGTCGTCTGTTACCCGTCCGTGAAGCCAGCCCAGCGAAAACAACATCGCCCGGCGAAAACAACAGTTACTGATGTCGTTGTTGGATAGGACAGAGAGAAATGGAGAGAGGAAGGGAAGACAGAGAGGGTGAGAGAAAGACACCTGTAGACCTGCTTCACCGCCTGTGAAGTGACTCCCCTGCAGGTGGGGAGCTGGGGGCTCGAACTGGGATCCTTATGCCGCTCCTTGTGCTTTGCGCCACCTGTGCTACCGCCCGACTCCCTGCATTGGTACTCTTCTATAGCAGCATGCCATGATAGCGAATTCTGCAGGTAACATGTTATCTTCACTTTTTCCTGAGGTTAATTTGATATGTTTGTTTTTCTAGGGAATACAGCAAGGTATAATTGAAGGAGAATTTGCTATTTGCATTAGTTTGTATCATGGCTATGAATTATTGCAGCAAATGGGATTGAGATCGCTGTATTTATTTCTTTGTGGGATTATGGATGGAACTAAAGGTAAGCTATTACATTAATAAAAAGGTAAGCTATTTAAATAATAAACAAAAACATTGATGGCACTTCTTTTTTAGCAGCTGCCCACCCTACAGTTCAGGGAGAAGGGGGGTGTACTTAATTTCTTCTGTTAATCTTCCCCTTAACTCCCTTCTGATATTAATGTTTTTAGCAGAAAGAAAAAGAGACAACAGGGGAGGTGAAGGAAAACAAAGAAAAAAAGGTGGGAGGGGGCAGGTGGTGGTGCATCTGGTTGAGCACTCATATTGCAATGTGCGAGGACCGGGGTTCAAGACCCTGGTCCCCAACTACGCGGGGGAAAGCTTTTCGGTGATGAAGCAGTGCTGTACTTGTCTCTCTGTCTCTCTCTCCCTTCCTCTATTTCTGGCTGTCTTTATCCAATAAGTAAATAAAAATAATTAAAAAATTAAAAATAAATTTTAAAAAAGGGCAAGGGAATGTGTTTTGGTTAAAGTTAAATTCTTTTTAATAAAAGCAACAAAGGTTATGTATAAATTCACCATATTTCTTTGTTTTTGATAAATTGTTAGGTGTACAAACAAGTCATTCATTACTACGTAAGATGCATCTGTGTAACTAGGAAAAGTTGCTGCTTTTCATGCTTAGATTTGAAAACCTTGGTTGCTAACGTTTATTTAAATAGATAATAAATTTAAGTGGTTTTGTTAACAAGTATATTTATTTGCAAATCTCTTCTTCATTTCTGAAGGAGTGACTCGGACAAAGACTGAACTTAGCCGAAATGAGGACTTCATGACCCTCTATAGTCAGCTAGAGGGCATGTTTGCACAGACATGCGGTACTTCAGAAGGTGACATTTCTCCTGTCCAGAAAGGTCTAGCTTTTCTTTCATATTTTTATATTGTTTCTCTTCAAGCTGAACTATAAAAATTTGTACGACTAGTTCACGTGTCTATCTATAGTTGCTACATTTCCATAGAAAAGCGCTGATTACAGGCCAGGTGGTGTTGCACCTGGTTGAGCACACACGTTACGATGTGTGAGGACCTGTGTCTGAGCCCTGGTCCCCACCTGAAGTGAAGCAGGGATGCACGTATCTCTCTCTTTCTGTATCCCACATCCCTCTCAATTCTGGCTGTCTCTACCAAATAAATAATTTAAAATAATAAAATGAATAAAAAACACAAATAATTTTTTAAAAAAGCTCTGGTTAAATGCTCAAAAGAGTTTATTCAGTGAATTAAGGTAAATATATATTGGGGCCAGGTGGTGGCGCACCTGTTTGAGCACACCTGTTACCATACACAAGGACGCGTTCAAGCCCCCAGTCCCACCTGCAGGGAGTAAGCTTCATGAGTGGTGAAGCAGGGCTGTAGGTGTCTCTCTTGCTCTATCACCCCCTTCCCTCTCGATTTCTGTCTCTGTCCAATAACTAAATAAATAAAAATAAAAAAGTACATATTTAAGCAGAATTTGCTTTATTTCTTTTGGATAGTGACAGAAATTGAGAGCAAAGGGGGAGATTAACTAAGAGGAAGAGAGGTATCTGCAGAACTGCCTCACAGCTCTGGAGACCCCCTGCAGGTGGAGGCCTGGGGCTTGAACCAGGGTCTCTGTCTGCTAAACTGTGTGCACTGTACCATGTGCACCACCGCCTTCCCCTAGACTCTGAGCGTTACATATATAGTAGATGTTGTTATTGGCAGTGCCAATTTTCAAAACTACCAAAAATTGGTTTATAATTTGAATTATTTACATTTATATTTTCCCATCTACTTTGCTGCTGGTGTCCATTTGGATTTTCTCATAGTTAAATTTTCATAAAATCCAGTGTTTGTTTATCCTTAAGGTGTATACTACCCAGATGCCGTTTACTATCCAAATAAAAAAGTAATTTAGCACATTCATTGTATAAAGTGTCCTTAAAATATATTGATGTGATTAATCATGAAAAAAAATTTTTCTTTACAGGCGATAGAGATAAAAATTTTTTCTATAGTCATCCAAAGTTAAAGAAACTAGAAGAAGTGGTAGTTGAACATTTCACGTCTTGGAATGGTAAGTTATCTTTGGTAGCTTCTGGTGAGATGAAGTTATTGAAAGAGCTAAAAGTTGAACGTAGTACTTTGTTCTAGTACTTCTGGTGTAGAAGACGGGCTTCCAGTTAGTCTGGTAGTGCTATAGAAAAGTTCTAAAGGGGGTGGCGGGTGGCACACACACCACCATGCGAAAGGACCTGTATTCAAGCCCCATTCCCCACCTGCTGGGGGGGAAGCTTCACAAGTGGTGAAGCAGGGCTGCAGCTATCTGTTCTTTCTTTCTTTCTTTCTTTCTTTTTTTTTTTGCCTCCAGGGTTATTGCCAGGGCTTGGTGCTTGCAACAGGAATCCACTGCTCCTGGAGACCATGTTTTCCCCTTTTGTTGCCCTTGTTGTTTTATCATTGTTGTGGTATTTATTATTGTTGTTGTTGTCATTGGATAGGACAGAGAGAAATGGAGAGAGGAGGGGAGACAGGGGGAAAGAAAGACAGACACCTGCAGACCTGCTTCACTGCCTGTGAGCCCGAATTAGTGAAGTTGCTATAGAAGGTAGGAGGAAAGCCAGCGATAGTTTTTTAAATGTCTGAAGTGATTCTTTGAAAGAATTATATCCTTTGTTTGTTTGCACCACAACACCTCTCAGCTCTGGTCTATAGTGGTACAGGGGATTGAGCCTGGGATTTAGGGACTTTTGCATAACCGTTATGCTATCTACCCCACCCAAGAATTATCATTCATTAGTACTCGGTTTCAGCCTTGTCTTTGGACCTACCTCTGTTCACGTGCTTATTCAGAAGTTGTGATCATTTCTTATTACCTAGCTCGAAGCACATCTGAGAAGAAATGTGATGAGACACGAGTCATGATCTTCTCTTCATTCCGAGACAGCGTGCAGGAGATTGCAGCAATGCTAAAGCGGCACCAGCCTGTCATCCGAGTAATGACTTTTGTTGGCCATGCCTCAGGGAAAAGCGTGAAGGGCTTTACCCAAAAGGAGCAACTAGAGGTGATTCTTTTTGGAGATTTAAAAAGAAAATTGACTATATTTGCATTAAACGAGTCTTTAAAAAATTTTTTTTCTTTCTAAAATGGAAATACTGACAAGACTATAGGGTATAGGAGGGGTACAGTGCCCACCACCAGAATTCCATATCCCATCCCCTCCCCTGATAGCTTTCCCATTCTCTATCCCTCTGGGAGTCTGGACCCAGGGTCATTGTGGGATGTAGAAGGTGGAAGGTCTGGCTTCTGTAATGGCTTCCCCGCTGAACATGGATGTTGGCAGGTGGATCCACACTCCCAGCCTGTCTCTCTCTTTCCCTAGTGGGGCAGGGCTCTGGGAAGCGGAGCTCCAGGACACATTGGTGGGGTTGTCTGTCCAGGGAAGTCAGGTTGGTATCGTGCTAGCGTCTGGAAGCTGGTGGCTGAAAAAGAGTTGAGCTGGAAAGCTAAACACATTGTTGACTAATTATGAACCTAAAGGCAAGAATATTGCGGATGAAGATTTGGGAAATGTCTCCGTTTTGGAGAAAGCTGGCAGGTCTAAGGTCTATCCCAAGGGGCCCGTGACATTACCAGTTTTCGCCTGAGCCTGACATCTAGTAGTCGACTAGTTAATAGTAGTCTACTAGTTACAAATACACTTATTTCATGAGTAAGAGGGAGAGGGAGAGGAAACCACTGCTCCAAGTAGGTAACTCAGGGCCTCATGCTGAGTCCAGTGTTTCATCCACTGGAGAACCTCCTGGGCCTCTCAGTGGACTGTCACTTTAGGAAAACTCGGGGGCTGCTGGTGCTGCACCTGGCTAAGCACGCACATCACTGCACAGGGACCAGGATTCTAACCCCTGGTCCCACCTGCCTCATGAATGATGAAGCAGTGCTGCAGGTATTTCTCAGTCTCTCTCCCTCTCTTACTCCCCTCTCTGTTTCTCTCTGTCCTATCAAATAAAGGAAAGAGAGAGAGAATAGCTGCCAAGAGTGGTGGACTAATTATGCTGGCACCAGTTCCAGCAGCCATTTATTCATCTTTCTTCCTTTTTCATGGAGCATAAGAGACAGGGAAATAAAGAGAAAGGGGGTACAGAACAGCTATTTATTTATCTTATTTGTTTATTATTGGATAGAGCCAGAGAAATTGAGAGGGAAGGAGAGAGACAGGCACCTGGAGCCCTGCTTCACCAAGCTTTCCCCCTGCAGGTGGCAACCAGGGGTTTGAACCCAGGTCCTTGTGCACTGCATTGTGTGTGCTTAAACCAGGTGCGCCACTGCCTGGCCCTATAGCACAGCTGTTATTGAAGCAGTGGAGTAAAACGGTCCTTTCCATTTCACCACAGTTTTGTTTGATTTATATTTCTGATTTGTGTTTTACTTTCCTATGTGATATATTCTGGAGACACGAGCCAGACTGTTGTGGACAGCTGATCTTAACCTGGTAGTGTGCCGGATACTGTTACATATATTAGATTTTAGAGTGACTTCATCATTCTGGGGTGAAGAACTATAAACTTGAATCTAATTCTCTTGCATTTGCATCTCTTCATTTTAATGATTTTTATTTTAGGTAGTGAAACAATTTCGTAGTGGTGGTTACAATACTTTAGTTTCTACTTGTGTCGGTGAAGAAGGTTTGGATATAGGAGAAGTTGATCTTATAGTATGTTTTGATGCTCAGAAGAGCCCAATTCGTCTCGTACAACGAATGGGTAGAACCGGCCGCAGACGTCAAGGCAGGATTGTTGTTATCCTTACAGAAGGACGAGAAGAACGTGTAAGTAGTTTTTTAATTCATTCTTTTTTTTAGTTATTAGATCAACATTTTTCATTAGTAAGGCAACAGGAATGTAACTCCATACTGTTTTCACCACTAGAGTTCTGTGTCCCCATTCCTTCCATTGGAAACAGCAGTATTTTTCCCAAGGTCACAGATAGGGGTTGACTATTATTTCTTTTTTTTTTTTTTCTTTTTTTTTGACTATTATTTCTTACACTGGTCCTTATGCTTCACGCCACATGTGCTATGGCCCGACTCCCTTGACTAATATTTCTATAGTGAGCTATCTCTATGTTTTTGCTGCCCCCCCTTTTTTTCCTTCCCTTCCTATGTCACACATTCATCTATTACTACTTCTGAAAAGTCTTTTCTTTTTTCCTCTTCTCACTCCGGGTCCTGATGGAATTGAGGTTCAGAGCCCTGTGGTCATCTTCCCCTAACATTTCTCCCTTTCTGGGAGCATGGACCCAAATCATTTTTGGGGTGTGGAAGGTGGGAGGTTTGGCCTCTGTAATCGCTTCTCCACTGGACATGAGTGTTGACAGGTGGATCCACAACCCCATCCTGTTTCAATCTTTCCCTAGTTGTACAGGGCTCTGGGGAGGGGAGGTTCCAGGTTCACTGGTGAGGTCTCCTGCTCAGGGAAGTCAGAATGGAATTATAGTAGCATCTGCAACTTGGTGACTGGATGGCAGTTAAGATATGAAGCTACCCCCACACCTATGGACATGGAACCTTCGACAAAGGGGCTCAGACTATTAAATGGGGAAAGCAGAGTCTCTTCAACAAATGGTGTTGGAAACAATGGGTTGAAACATGCAGAAGAATGAAACTGAATCACTGTATTTCACCAAATACAAAAGTAAATTCCAAGTGGATCAAGGACTTGGATGTTAGACCACAAACTATCAGATACTTAGAGGAAAATATTGGCAGAACTCTTTTCTGCATAAATTTTAAAGACATTTTCAATGAAATGAATCCAATTACAAAGAAGACTAAGGCAAGTATAAACCTATGGGGCTACATCAACTTAAAAAGCTGCTTCACAGCAAAAGAAACCACTACCCAAACCAAGAGACCCCTCACAGAATGGGAGAAGATCTTTACATGCCTACATCAGACAAGAAGTTAATAACCAACATATATAAAGAGCTTGCCAGACTCAACAACAAGACAACAAATAACCCCATCCAAAAATGGGGGGAGGAATTGGACAGAATATTCACCACAGTAGAGATCCAAAAGGCTGAGAAACACATGAAAAAATGCTCCAAGTCTCTGACTGTCAGAGAAATGCAAATAAAGACAACAACGAGATACCACTTCACTCCTGTGAGAATGTCGTACATCAGAAAAGGTAACAGCAGCAAATGCTGGAGAGGGTGTGGGGTCCAAGGAACCCTCCTACACTGCTGGTGGGAATGTCAATGGGTCCAACTTCTGTGGAGAACAGTCTGGAGAACTAGGTCTGAAGGCTAGAAATGGACCTACCCTATGACCCTGCAATTCCTCTCCTGGGGATAGATCCTAAGGAACCCAACACATCCATCCAAAAAGATCTGTGTACACATATGTTCTTGGCAGCACAATTTGTAATAGCCAAAAACTGGAAGCAACCCAGGTGTCCAACAACAGATGAGTGCCTGAGCAAGTTGTGGTATATATACACAATGGAATACTACTCAGCTGTAAAAAAATGGTGACTTCACTGTTTTCAGCCGATCTTGGATGGACCTTGAAAAAATCATGTTGAGTGAAATAAGTCAGAAACAGAAGGATGAATATGGGATGATCTCACTCTCAGGCAGAAGTTGAAAAACAAGATCAGAAAAGAAAACACAAGTAGAACCTGAAATGGAATTGGCATATTGCCCCCAAGTAAAAGACTCTGGGGTGGGTGGGTGGGTGGGGAGAATACAGGTCCATGAAGGACGATAAATGACATAGTGGGGGTTGTATTGTTAAATGGGAAAGTGGGGATTGTTATGCATGTACAAACTATTGTATTTACTGTTGGATGTAAAACATTTAATTCCCCAATAAAGAAATAAATTAAAAAACAAACAAAAAAACAAGATCAGAAAAGAAAACAAGTAGAACCTGAACTGGAATTGGCGTATTGCACCAAAGTAAAAGACTAGGGTGGGTGGGTGGGGAAAATACAGGTCCAAGAAGGATTCAGAGGACCTGGTGGGGGTTGTATTGTTATATGGGAAACTGGGGAATGTTATGCATGTACAAACTACTGTATTTACTGTTGAATGTAAAACATTAATTCCCCAATTAAAAAAAAATAAAACAATAAAAATGATAATTATTACAACTATGAATTTACCGGTGAGAATAAATTCAAACTAGCGTTGTCACTTTTGTGTTTACATGGTTATTATAAAGGTCATGTAATTTAATTTTTTTCTTTTTTTTGCAGAATTATAATCAAAGTCAGTCCAATAGAAGACATATTTATAAAGCAATTGCAGGTAACAAACAGGTTCTTCATTTTTACCAAGGAAGTCCGCGAATGGTCCCTGATGGCATCAATCCACAGCTCCATAAGATGTTCATCACATGTGGTGTGTATGAGTCAGAGAAACCTCGGAGCTTGCAGCGGAAATCTTCAGCCTTTTCTTCCAGGAATGGTAAGGGAAATTTGCGTTTTAGACAGGAAGGTTTTTTTTTTTTCTGGTGTAAGTGAGCAAGCTGTGTTTTGTCAAAGTCTTTTTTCTTTGAGAAAGCAAATTTAGCATCTAAAAAGCTACAGGTCTCTTTGGAGAGGCCATTTTTAGCTACCTACTAATGTGCATCCAATACTATATTGCTAGTGTTTTCCTTCTCTCTGTTGCATGCATGATATCTTCAGTTACATTCTAAAACTTGACCTTTTTTCCTGTTTCTTTTATTTTTATTTATTATCTTTATTGATTGGGTAGAGACAGCCAGAAATCAAGAGAGAAGGGGGAGATAGAGAGGGAGGGGGACAGAGAGACACCTGCACCCCTGCCTCCCTACTCACAAAGCTCCCCCCTTGAGAATTCTTGCATCTTCATCACTCTCTTTCCCTGTCAAGTACCAAATAACTTCCAGGATACTTACAATACAGTGGAGATACTAGTTCTTATCTGAACATTAATTAGCTAGTTTGTGTTAGGTATTAGACGACAAACTGGAGCATGTTCAAAAGAAGCCAAGAGTGAGAGTCTGCCTAGCTTCTTGCTCTGTGCTGTTAAGGTAGTCATCACAAAGGTTAAGATGCACTTGTGCTTTCAGAGAAGTTTCGAGATATGTCAGAGCAAGAAATGACAACCAGGATAATTTGATATGAAGGTTACTAGGAGGAATGTAAATTGCTTCAACTCCTATGAGAAGCAATTTGAAGATTCCTCAGAACATTAGAAAGGGACCTTTTCTATGATGCAGCAGTTCCACTCCTAAATATTTATCCAGAGAGACCAATAGATGAGAGATCTGTGTACACCTGTGTTCATAGAGCACTGCTTGTAACAGTCAAAACTGGGAAGCGGCCCACGTGCCCGTAACAGATGAGTGGCTAAGAAAGTTGTGGTCTGCACACACCGTGGAGTACCACTCAGCCGTAAGTGATGAGAGAAGCTGCCGTACCACATCTGGGATGGAGCTTGAGGGAATCATTTTAAGAGAAAGAAGCCTGAGGAGATCTCACTTCCCGTTGGAACTTGAAAACCAGAAAAAGTGCTGTGGAACACGGACTTGGTGTGGCCCGTTGCCGCAAGGCTGGGGACTGCGATGCGGGAGGTGGGCAGGTGGGAGGGATTGAGGGGCTTTGGAGGACCCAGTGCACAGTGGTGGAGAACTACAGTCTATGGCTCTGGTGTGTAGACGCTTCATGGGGGATAAGAAGCTGTATTATTGCAACGTCTGTCTTACTTCCTCCAATAAAAGGACTAGCAAAGTAAGAAATAGCATCAGGTGACTCAGGAGGTGGCACAGTGGTGGAAGGTATGGACTTGTCAGATCCTCAGGTCAATCCCAGAATCCCTTGTGCCAGAGCGATGCTGTTTCTCATTCTCTCCCTCTCATGTTAATCTTTACACGTCAAGAGGAGGCTGGGCAGTGCACACCCAGTTGAGCACATAGATTATAATATGCAAGGACGGGGTTCAAGGCCCCATCCCCTCCTGCAGGGGAGAAGCTTCAGGAGCCATGAGGCAGTACTGCAGGTATCTTTGTATCTCTTTGTCTCTCCCCTTCCTTCTCAACTTCTCTCTGCTTCTATTCAGTTTAATATTTAATAAAATAGGGAGCAGGGCAGTAGCTCACACTGTGCAAAGCACAGGGACTGGTGTAGGATCCGGGTTCAACCCCCCCCCCCCAGCACCCCACCTGCAGGGGAGTTGCTTCATAAGTGGAGAAGCAGGTCTGTAGGTGTCTTTCTCTCCCCCTCTGTTTCCCTCCTCTCTCAATTACTCTCAGTCCTATCCAACAACAGTGTTGTCAATGACAAGAATAATAATAAAAAACAAGGACAACAAAAGGGGGGGGGGGGAAGCCTCTAGGAGCAGTAAGATTCATAGTGTAGGCACTGAGCCCCAGCAGTAACCCTGGAGAAAAAACAAACAAAAAAGAAACAGAATTAGAGTTGCCGTTTTGTGTTTGTAGACTTTTAAACCTCTTTCATGTTATAGGAATGAGGCAAAATTCAAAGAAAGATTGGTTACTCTCAGAAGAAGAATTTAAGTTATGGAACAGACTTTACAGATTAAGAAGCAGTGATGAAATTAAGGAAATAACATTGCCTCAAGTTCAGTTTTTGTCT